>NW_027365459.1:0-112095 GCF_046119375.1 Phyllobates terribilis
AATAATTCATTGATTTTTGCTCATTGAAAAACGTCCAGAAATGATTGAAGGCTACATGACTGAATGAAAAGGAGCTGGCATCTCACTCTCTTTGAATCTTCTTTATCATGCTAAGAGGAGCAGGAAAAAGCAAAAATTTCAGAATTACACCTTGCAATGCGGAGAAATTACTGTTTGTGCATTTACAATATTCATTGATTTTTGCCATTGAAAAATGTCCAGAAATGATTGAAGCTACTGACTGAATGAAAGGAGCTGGCATCTCACTCTCTTTGAATCTTCTTTATCATGCTAAGAGGAGCAGGAAAAAGCAAAAAATTTCAGAATTGCGCCTTGCAATGCGGAGAAATTACTGTTTGTGCATTTACAAAATTCATTGATTTTTGCCATTGAAAAAAATCATGTTATTCATATACCAGAAATGATTGAAGCTACTGACTGAAGAAAGGAGCTGGCATCTCACTCTCTTTGAATCTTCTTTATCATGCTAAGAGGAGCAGGAAAAAGCAAAAAATTTCAGAATTGCACCTTGCAATGCGGAGAAATTACTGTTTGTGCATTTACAATATTCATTGATTTTTGCCATTGAAAAACATCCAGAAATGATTGAAGCTACTGACTGAATGAAAGGAGCTGGCATCTCACTCTCTTTGAATCTTCTTTATCATGCTAAGAGGAGCAGGAAAAAGCAAAAAATTTCAGAATTGCACCTTGCAATGCGGAGAAATTACAGTTTGTGCATTTACAATATTCATTGATTTTTGCCATTGAAAAACGTCCAGAAATGATTGAAGCCTACTGACTGAATGAAAGGAGCTGGCATCTCACTCTCTTTGAATATTCTTTATCATGCTAAGAGGAGCAGGAAAAAGCAAAAAATTTCAGAATGCACCTTGCAATGCGGAGAAATTACTGTTTGTGCATTTACAATATTCATTGATTTTTGCCATTGAAAAACGTCCAGAAATGATTGAAGGTACTGACTGAATGAAAGGAGCTGGAATATCACTCTCTTTGAATCTTCTTTATCATGCATAAGAGGAGCAGGAAAAAGCAAAAAATTTCAGAATTGCACCTTGCAATGCGGAGAAATTACTGTTTGTGCATTTACAATATTCATTGATTTTTGCCATTGAAAAACGTCCAGAAATGATTGAAGCTACTGACTGAATGAAAGGAGCTGGCATCTCACTCTCTTTGAATCTTCTTTTATCATGCTAAGAGGAGCAGGAAAAAGCAAAAAATTTCAGAATTGCACCTTGCAATGCGGAGAAATTACTGTTTGTGCATTTACAATATTCATTGATTTTTGCCATTGAAAAATGTCCAGAAATGATTGAAGCTACTGACTGAATGAAAGGAGCTGGCATCTCACTCTCTTTGAATCTTCTTTATCATGCTAAGAGAGCAGGAAAAAGCAAAAAATTTCAGAATTGCGCCTTGCAATGCGGAGAAATTACTGTTTGTGCATTTACAAAATTCATTGATTGTTGCCATTGATCATGTTATTCATATACCAGAAATGATTGAAGCTACTGACTGAAGGAAAGGAGCTGGCATCTCACTCTCTTTGAATCTTCTTTATCATGCTAAGAGGAGCAGGAAAAAGCAAAAAATTTCAGAATTGCACCTTGCAATGCGGAGAAATTACTGTTTGTGCATTTACAATATTCATTGATTTTTGCCATTGAAAAACATCCAGAAATGATTGAAGCTACTGACTGAATGAAAGGAGCTGGCATCTCACTCTCTTTGAATCTTCTTTATCATGCTAAGAGGAGCAGGAAAAAGCAAAAAATTTCAGAATTGCACCTTGCAATGCGGAGAAATTACTGTTTGTGCATTTACAATATTCATTGATTTTTGCGATTGAAAAACATCATGTTATTCATATACCAGAAATGATTGAAGCTACTGACTGAATGAAAGGAGCTGGCATCTCACTCTCTTTGAATCTTCTTTATCATGCTAAGAGGAGCAGGAAAAAGTAAAAAATTTCAGAATTGCACCTTGCAATGCGGAGAAATTACTGTTTGTGCATTTACAATATTCAATGATTTTTGCCATTGAAAAACGTCCAGAAATGATTGAAGCTACTGACTGAATGAAAGGAGCTGGCATCTCACTCTCTTTGAATCTTGTTTATCATGCTAAGAGGAGCAGGAAAAAGCAAAAAATTTCAGAATTGCACCTTGCAATGCGGAGAAATTACTGTTTGTGCATTTACAATATTCATTGATTTTTGCCATTGAAAAACGTCCAGAAATGATTGAAGCTACTGACTGAATGAAAGGAGCTGGCATCTCACTCTCTTTGAATCTTCTTTATCATGCTAAGAGGAGCAGGAAAAAGCAAAAAATTTCAGAATTGCACCTTGCAATGCGGAGAAATTACTGTTTGTGCATTTACAATATTCATTGATTTTTGCCATTGAAAAACATCATGTTATTCATATACCAGAAATGATTGAAGCTACTGACTGAATGAAAGGAGCTGGCATCTCACTCTCTGTGAATCTTCTTTATCATGCTAAGAGGAGCAGGAAAAAGCAAAAAATTTCAGAATTGCACCTTGCAATGCGGAGAAATTACTGTTTGTGCATTTACAATATTCATTGATTTTTGCCATTGAAAAACGTCCAGAAATGATTGAAGCTACTGACTGAATGAAAGGAGCTGGCATCTCACTCTCTTTGAATCTTGTTTATCATGCTAAGAGGAGCAGGAAAAAGCAAAAAATTTCAGAATTGCACCTTGCAATGCGGAGAAATTACTGTTTGTGCATTTACAATATTCATTGATTTTTGCCATTGAAAAACGTCCAGAAATGATTGAAGCTACTGACTGAATGAAAGGAGCTGGCATCTCACTCTCTTTGAATCTTCTTTATCATGCTAAGAGGAGCAGGAAAAAGCAAAAAATTTCAGAATTGCACCTTGCAATGCGGAGAAATTACTGTTTGTGCATTTACAATATTCATTGATTTTTGCTATTGAAAAACATCATGTTATTCATATACCAGAAATGATTGAAGCTACTGACTGAATGAAAGGAGCTGGCATCTCACTCTCTTTGAATCTTCTTTATCATGCTAAGAGGAGCAGGAAAAAGCAAAAAATTTCAGAATTGCACCTTGCAATGCGGAGAAATTACAGTTTGTGCATTTACAATATTCATTGATTTTTGCCATTGAAAAACGTCCAGAAATGATTGAAGCTACTGACTGAGTGAAAGGAGCTGGCATCTCACTCTCTTTGAATCTTCTTTATCATGCTAAGAGGAGCAGGAAAAAGCAAAAAATTTCAGAATTGCACCTTGCAATGCGGAGAAATTACTGTTTGTGCATTTACAATATTCATTGATTTTTGCCATTGAAAAACGTCCAGAAATGATTGAAGGTACTGACTGAATGAAAGGAGCTGGCATCTCACTCTCTTTGAATCTTCTTTATCATGCTAAGAGGAGCAGGAAAAAGCAAAAAATTTCAGAATTGCACCTTGCAATGCGGAGAAATTACTGTTTGTGCATTTACAATATTCATTGATTTTTGCCATTGAAAAACGTCCAGAAATGATTGAAGCTACTGACTGAATGAAAGGAGCTGGCATCTCACTCTCTTTGAATCTTCTTTATCATGCTAAGAGGAGCAGGAAAAAGCAAAAAATTTCAGAATTGCACCTTGCAATGCGGAGAAATTACTGTTTGTGCATTTACAATATTCATTGATTTTTGCCATTGAAAAACGTCCAGAAATGATTGAAGGTACTGACTGAATGAAAGGAGCTGGCATCTCACTCTCTTTGAATCTTCTTTATCATGCTAAGAGGAGCAGGAAAAAGCAAAAAATTTCAGAATTGCACCTTGCAATGCGGAGAAATTACTGTTTGTGCATTTACAATATTCATTGATTTTTGCCATTGAAAAACGTCCAGAAATGATTGAAGCTACTGACTGAATGAAAGGAGCTGGCATCTCACTCTCTTTGAATCTTCTTTATCATGCTAAGAGGAGCAGGAAAAAGCAAAAAATTTCAGAATTGCACCTTCCAATGCGGAGAAATTACTGTTTGTGCATTTACAATATTCATTGATTTTTGCCATTGAAAAACATCATGTTATTCATATACCAGAAATGTTTGAAGCTACTGACTGAATGAAAGGAGTTGGCATCTCACTCTCTTTGAATCTTCTTTATCATGCTAAGAGGAGCAGGAAAAAGCAAAAAATTTCAGAATTGCACCTTGCAATGCGGAGAAATTACTGTTTGTGCATTTACAATATTCATTGATTTTTGCCATTGAAAAACATCATGTTATTCATATACCAGAAATGTTTGAAGCTACTGACTGAATGAAAGGAGCTGGCATCTCACTCTCTTTGAATCTTCTTTATCATGCTAAGAGGAGCAGGAAAAGCAAAAAATTTTAGAATTGCACATTGCAATGTGGAGAAATTACTGTTTGTGCATTTACAATATTCATTGATTTTTACCATTGAAAAACGTCCAGAAATGATTGAAGCTACTGACTGAATGAAAGTAGCTGGCATCTCACTCTCTTTGAATCTTCTTTATCATGCTAAGAGGAGCAGGAAAAAGGAAAAAATTTCAGACTTGCACCTTGCAATGCGGAGAAATTACTGTTTGTGCATTTACAATATTCATTGATTTTTGCCATTGAAAAACATCATGTTATTCATATACCAGAAATGTTTGAAGCTACTGACTGAATGAAAGGAGCTGGCATCTCACTCTCTTTGAATCTTCTTTATCATGCTAAGAGGAGCAGGAAAAAGCAAAAAATTTCAGAATTGCACCTTGCAATGCGGAGAAATTACTGTTTGTGCATTTACAATATTCAATGATTTTTGCCATTGAAAAACGTCCAGAAATGATTGAAGCTACTGACTGAATGAAAGGAGCTGGTATCTCACTCTCTTTGAATCTTGTTTATCATGCTAAGAGGAGCAGGAAAAAGCAAAAAATTTCAGAATTGCACCTTGCAATGCGGAGAAATTACTGTTTGTGCATTTACAATATTCATTGATTTTTGCCATTGAAAAACGTCCAGAAATGATTGAAGCTACTGACTGAATGAAAGGAGCTGGCATCTCACTCTCTTTGAATCTTCTTTATCATGCTAAGAGGAGCAGGAAAAAGCAAAAAATTTCAGAATTGCACCTTGCAATGCGGAGAAATTACTGTTTGTGCATTTACAATATTCATTGATTTTTGCTATTGAAAAACATCATGTTATTCATATACCAGAAATGATTGAAGCTACTGACTGAATGAAAGGAGCTGGCATCTCACTCTCTTTGAATCTTCTTTATCATGCTAAGAGGAGCAGGAAAAAGCAAAAAATTTCAGAATTGCACCTTGCAATGCGGAGAAATTACAGTTTGTGCATTTACAATATTCATTGATTTTTGCCATAGAAAAACGTCCAGAAATGATTGAAGCTACTGACTGAATGAAAGGAGCTGGCATCTCACTCTCTTTGAATATTCTTTATCATGCTAAGAGGAGCAGGAAAAAGCAAAAAATTTCAGAATTGCACCTTGCAATGCGGAGAAATTACTGTTTGTGCATTTACAATATTCATTGATTTTTGCCATTGAAAAACGTCCAGAAATGATTGAAGGTACTGACTGAATGAAAGGAGCTGGAATATCACTCTCTTTGAATCTTCTTTATCATGCTAAGAGGAGCAGGAAAAAGCAAAAAATTTCAGAATTGCACCTTGCAATGCGGAGAAATTACTGTTTGTGCATTTACAATATTCATTGATTTTTGCCATTGAAAAACGTCCAGAAATGATTGAAGCTACTGACTGAATGAAAGGAGCTGGCATCTCACTCTCTTTGAATCTTCTTTATCATGCTAAGAGGAGCAGGAAAAAGCAAAAAATTTCAGAATTGCACCTTGCAATGCGGAGAAATTACTGTTTGTGCATTTACAATATTCATTGATTTTTGCCATTGAAAAATGTCCAGAAATGATTGAAGCTACTGACTGAATGAAAGGAGCTGGCATCTCACTCTCTTTGAATCTTCTTTATCATGCTAAGAGGAGCAGGAAAAAGCAAAAAATTTCAGAATTGCGCCTTGCAATGCGGAGAAATTACTGTTTGTGCATTTACAAAATTCATTGATTTTTGCCATTGAAAAAAATCATGTTATTCATATACCAGAAATGATTGAAGCTACTGACTGAAGGAAAGGAGCTGGCATCTCACTCTCTTTGAATCTTCTTTATCATGCTAAGAGGAGCAGGAAAAAGCAAAAAATTTCAGAATTGCACCTTGCAATGCGGAGAAATTACTGTTTGTGCATTTACAATATTCATTGATTTTTGCCATTGAAAAACATCCAGAAATGATTGAAGCTACTGACTGAATGAAAGGAGCTGGCATCTCACTCTCTTTGAATCTTCTTTATCATGCTAAGAGGAGCAGGAAAAAGCAAAAAATTTCAGAATTGCACCTTGCAATGCGGAGAAATTACAGTTTGTGCATTTACAATATTCATTGATTTTTGCCATTGAAAAACGTCCAGAAATGATTGAAGCTACTGACTGAATGAAAGGAGCTGGCATCTCACTCTCTTTGAATATTCTTTATCATGCTAAGAGGAGCAGGAAAAAGCAAAAAATTTCAGAATTGCACCTTGCAATGCGGAGAAATTACTGTTTGTGCATTTACAATATTCATTGATTTTTGCCATTGAAAAACGTCCAGAAATGATTGAAGGTACTGACTGAATGAAAGGAGCTGGAATATCACTCTCTTTGAATCTTCTTTATCATGCTAAGAGGAGCAGGAAAAAGCAAAAAATTTCAGAATTGCACCTTGCAATGCGGAGAAATTACTGTTTGTGCATTTACAATATTCATTGATTTTTGCCATTGAAAAACGTCCAGAAATGATTGAAGCTACTGACTGAATGAAAGGAGCTGGCATCTCACTCTCTTTGAATCTTCTTTATCATGCTAAGAGGAGCAGGAAAAAGCAAAAAATTTCAGAATTGCACCTTGCAATGCGGAGAAATTACTGTTTGTGCATTTACAATATTCATTGATTTTTGCCATTGATAAACGTCCAGAAATGATTGAAGCTACTGACTGAATGAAAGGAGCTGGCATCTCACTCTCTTTGAATCTTCTTTATCATGCTAAGAGGAGCAGGAAAAAGCAAAAAATTTCAGAATTGCACCTTGCAATGCGGAGAAATTACTGTTTGTGCATTTACAATATTCATTGATTTTTGCCATTGAAAAACATCATGTTATTCATATACCAGAAATGTTTGAAGCTACTGACTGAATGAAAGGAGCTGGCATCTCACTCTCTTTGAATCTTCTTTATCATGCTAAGAGGAGCAGGAAAAAGCAAAAAATTTCAGAATTGCACCTTGCAATGTGGAGAAATTACTGTTTGTGCATTTACAATATTCATTGATTTTTGCCATTGAAAAACATCATGTTATTCATATACCAGAAATGTTTGAAGCTACTGACTGAATGAAAGGAGCTGGCATCTCACTCTCTTTGAATCTTCTTTATCATGCTAAGAGGAGCAGGAAAATGCAAACAATTTCAGAATTGCACCTTGCAATGTGGAGAAATTACTGTTTGTGCATTTACAATATTCATTGATTTTTACCATTGAAAAACGTCCAGAAATGATTGAAGCTACTGACTGAATGTAAGTAGCTGGCATCTCACTCTCTTTGAATCTTCTTTATCATGCTAAGAGGAGCAGGAAAAAGCAAAAAATTTCAGACTTGCACCTTGCAATGCGGAGAAATTACTGTTTGTGCATTTACAATATTCATTGATTTTTGCCATTGAAAAACATCATGTTATTCATATACCAGAAATGTTTGAAGCTACTGACTGAATGAAAGGAGCTGGCATCTCACTCTCTTTGAATCTTCTTTATCATGCTAAGAGGAGCAGGAAAAAGCAAAAAATTTCAGAATTGCACCTTGCAATGTGGAGAAATTACTGATTGTGCATTTACAATATTCATTGATTTTTACCATTGAAAAACGTCCAGAAATGATTGAAGCTACTGACTGAATGAAAGTAGCTGGCATCTCACTCTCTTTGAATCTTCTTTATCATGCTAAGAGGAGCAGGAAAAAGCAAAAAATTTCAGACTTGCACCTTGCAATGCGGAGAAATTACTGTTTGTGCATTTACAATATTCATTGATTTTTGCCATTGAAAAACATCATGTTATTCATATACCAGAAATGTTTGAAGCTACTGACTGAATGAAAGGAGCTGGCATCTCACTCTCTTTGAATCTTCTTTATCATGCTAAGAGGAGCAGGAAAAAGCAAAAAATTTCAGAATTGCACCTTGCAATGCGGAGAAATTACTGTTTGTGCATTTACAATATTCATTGATTTTTGCCATTGAAAAACGTCCAGAAATGATTGAAGCTACTGACTGAATGAAAGGAGCTGGCATCTCACTCTCTTTGAATCTTGTTTATCATGCTAAGAGGAGCAGGAAAAAGCAAAAAATTTCAGAATTGCACCTTGCAATGCGGAGAAATTACTGTTTGTGCATTTACAATATTCATTGATTTTTGCCATTGAAAAACGTCCAGAAATGATTGAAGATACTGACTGAATGAAAGGAGCTGGCATCTCACTCTCTTTGAATCTTCTTTATCATGCTAAGAGGAGCAGGAAAAAGCAAAAAATTTCAGAATTGCACCTTGCAATGCGGAGAAATTACTGTTTGTGCATTTACAATATTCATTGATTTTTGCCATTGAAAAACATCATGTTATTCATATACCAGAAATGATTGAAGCTACTGACTGAATGAAAGGAGCTGGCATCTCACTCTCTTTGAATCTTCTTTATCATGCTAAGAGGAGCAGGAAAAAGTAAAAAATTTCAGAATTGCACCTTGCAATGCGGAGAAATTACTGTTTGTGCATTTATAATATTCAATGATTTTTGCCATTGAAAAACGTCCAGAAATGATTGAAGCTACTGACTGAACGAAAGGAGCTGGCATCTCACTCTCTTTGAATCTTCTTTATCATGCTAAGAGGAGCAGGAAAAAGCAAAAAATTTCAGAATTGCACCTTGCAATGCGGAGAAATTACTGTTTGTGCATTTACAATATTCATTGATTTTTGCCATTGAAAAACGTCCAGAAATGATTGAAGCTACTGACTGAATGAAAGGAGCTGGCATCTCACTCTCTTTGAATCTTCTTTATCATGCTAAGAGGAGCAGGAAAAAGCAAAAAATTTCAGAATTGCACCTTGCAATGCGGAGAAATTACTGTTTGTGCATTTACAATATTCATTGATTTTTGCCATTGAAAAACATCATGTTATTCATATACCAGAAATGTTTGAAGCTACTGACTGAATGAAAGGAGCTGACATCTCACTCTCTTTGAATCTTCTTTATCATGCTAAGAGGAGCAGGAAAAAGCAAAAAATTTCAGAATTGCACCTTGCAATGCGGAGAAATTACTGTTTGTGCATTTACAATATTCATTGATTTTTGCCATTGATAAACGTCCAGAAATGATTGAAGCTACTGACTGAATGAAAGGAGCTGGCATCTCACTCTCTTTGAATCTTCTTTATCATGCTAAGAGGAGCAGGAAAAAGCAAAAAATTTCAGAATTGCACCTTGCAATGCGGAGAAATTACTGTTTGTGCATTTACAATATTCATTGATTTTTGCCATTGAAAAACATCATGTTATTCATATACCAGAAATGTTTGAAGCTACTGACTGAATGAAAGGAGCTGGCATCTCACTCTCTTTGAATCTTCTTTATCATGCTAAGAGGAGCAGGAAAAAGCAAAAAATTTCAGAATTGCACCTTGCAATGTGGAGAAATTACTGTTTGTGCATTTACAATATTCATTGATTTTTGCCATTGAAAAACATCATGTTATTCATATACCAGAAATGTTTGAAGCTACTGACTGAATGAAAGGAGCTGGCATCTCACTCTCTTTGAATCTTCTTTATCATGCTAAGAGGAGCAGGAAAATGCAAACAATTTCAGAATTGCACCTTGCAATGTGGAGAAATTACTGTTTGTGCATTTACAATATTCATTGATTTTTACCATTGAAAAACGTCCAGAAATGATTGAAGCTACTGACTGAATGTAAGTAGCTGGCATCTCACTCTCTTTGAATCTTCTTTATCATGCTAAGAGGAGCAGGAAAAAGCAAAAAATTTCAGACTTGCACCTTGCAATGCGGAGAAATTACTGTTTGTGCATTTACAATATTCATTGATTTTTGCCATTGAAAAACATCATGTTATTCATATACCAGAAATGTTTGAAGCTACTGACTGAATGAAAGGAGCTGGCATCTCACTCTCTTTGAATCTTCTTTATCATGCTAAGAGGAGCAGGAAAAAGCAAAAAATTTCAGAATTGCACCTTGCAATGTGGAGAAATTACTGATTGTGCATTTACAATATTCATTGATTTTTACCATTGAAAAACGTCCAGAAATGATTGAAGCTACTGACTGAATGAAAGTAGCTGGCATCTCACTCTCTTTGAATCTTCTTTATCATGCTAAGAGGAGCAGGAAAAAGCAAAAAATTTCAGACTTGCACCTTGCAATGCGGAGAAATTACTGTTTGTGCATTTACAATATTCATTGATTTTTGCCATTGAAAAACATCATGTTATTCATATACCAGAAATGTTTGAAGCTACTGACTGAATCAAAGGAGCTGGCATCTCACTCTCTTTGAATCTTCTTTATCATGCTAAGAGGAGCAGGAAAAAGCAAAAAATTTCAGAATTGCACCTTGCAATGCGGAGAAATTAGTTTGTGCATTTACAATATTCATTGATTTTTGCCATTGAAAAACGTCCAGAAATGATTGAAGCTACTGACTGAATGAAAGGAGCTGGCATCTCACTCTCTTTGAATCTTCTTTATCATGCTAAGAGGAGCAGGAAAAAGCAAAAAATTTCAGAATTGCACCTTGCAATGCGGAGAAATTACTGTTTGTGCATTTACAATATTCATTGATTTTTGCCATTGAAAAACGTCCAGAAATGATTGAAGCTACTGACTGAATGAAAGGAGCTGGCATCTCACTCTCTTTGAATCTTCTTTATCATGCTAAGAGGAGCAGGAAAAAGGAAAAAATTTCAGAATTGCACCTTGCAATGCGGAGAAATTACTGTTTGTGCATTTACAATATTCATTGATTTTTGCCATTGAAAAACATGTTATTCATATACCAGAAATGTTTGAAGCTACTGACTGAATGAAAGGAGCTGGCACCTCACTCTCTTTGAATCTTCTTTATCATGCTAAGAGGAGCGGGAAAAAGCAAAAAATTTCAGAATTGCACCTTGCAATGCGGAGAAATTACTGTTTGTGCATTTACAATATTCATTGATTTTTGCCATTGAAAAACGTCCAGAAATGATTGAAGGTACTGACTGAATGAAAGGAGCTGGCATCTCACTCTCTTTGAATCTTCTTTATCATGCTAAGAGGAGCAGGAAAAAGCAAAAAATTTCAGAATTGCACCTTGCAATGCGGAGAAATTACTGTTTGTGCATTTACAATATTCATTGATTTTTGCCATTGAAAAACATCATGTTATTCATATACCAGAAATGTTTGAAGCTACTGACTGAATGAAAGGAGTTGGCATCTCACTCTCTTTGAATCTTCTTTATCATGCTAAGAGGAGCAGGAAAAAGCAAAAAATTTCAGAATTGCACCTTGCAATGCGGAGAAATTACTGTTTGTGCATTTACAATATTCATTGATTTTTGCCATTGAAAAACATCATGTTATTCATATACCAGAAATGTTTGAAGCTACTGACTGAATGAAAGGAGCTGGCATCTCACTCTCTTTGAATCTTCTTTATCATGCTAAGAGGAGCAGGAAAAAGCAAAAAATTTTAGAATTGCACATTGCAATGTGGAGAAATTACTGTTTGTGCATTTACAATATTCATTGATTTTTACCATTGAAAAACGTCCAGAAATGATTGAAGCTACTGACTGAATGAAAGTAGCTGGCATCTCACTCTCTTTGAATCTTCTTTATCATGCTAAGAGGAGCAGGAAAAAGCAAAAAATTTCAGACTTGCACCTTGCAATGCGGAGAAATTACTGTTTGTGCATTTACAATATTCATTGATTTTTGCCATTGAAAAACATCATGTTATTCATATACCAGAAATGTTTGAAGCTACTGACTGAATGAAAGGAGCTGGCATCTCACTCTCTTTGAATCTTCTTTATCATGCTAAGAGGAGCAGGAAAAAGCAAAAAATTTCAGAATTGCACCTTGCAATGCGGAGAAATTACTGTTTGTGCATTTACAATATTCATTGATTATTGCCATTGAAAAACGTCCAGAAATGATTGAAGCTACTGACTGAATGAAAGGAGCTGGCATCTCACTCTCTTTGAATCTTCTTTATCATGCTAAGAGGAGCAGGAAAAAGCAAAAAATTTCAGAATTGCACCTTGCAATGCGGAGAAATTACTGTTTGTGCATTTACAATATTCATTGATTTTTGCCATTGAAAAACGTCCAGAAATGATTGAAGCTACTGACTGAATGAAAGGAGCTGGCATCTCACTCTCTTTGAATCTTCTTTATCATGCTAAGAGGAGCAGGAAAAAGCAAAAAATTTCAGAATTGCACCTTGCAATGCGGAGAAATTACTGTTTGTGCATTTACAATATTCATTGATTTTTGCCATTGAAAAACATGTTATTCATATACCAGAAATGTTTGAAGCTACTGACTGAATGAAAGGAGCTGGCACCTCACTCTCTTTGAATCTTCTTTATCATGCTAAGAGGAGCGAGAAAAAGCAAAAAATTTCAGAATTGCACCTTGCAATGCGGAGAAATTACTGTTTGTGCATTTATAATATTCAATGATTTTTGCCATTGAAAAACGTCCAGAAATGATTGAAGCTACTGACTGAACGAAAGGAGCTGGCATCTCACTCTCTTTGAATCTTCTTTATCATGCTAAGAGGAGCAGGAAAAAGCAAAAAATTTCAGAATTGCACCTTGCAATGCGGAGAAATTACTGTTTGTGCATTTACAATATTCATTGATTTTTGCCATTGAAAAACGTCCAGAAATGATTGAAGCTACTGACTGAATGAAAGGAGCTGGCATCTCACTCTCTTTGAATCTTCTTTATCATGCTAAGAGGAGCAGGAAAAAGCAAAAAATTTCAGAATTGCACCTTGCAATGCGGAGAAATTACTGTTTGTGCATTTACAATATTCATTGATTTTTGCCATTGAAAAACATCATGTTATTCATATACCAGAAATGTTTGAAGCTACTGGCTGAATGAAAGGAGCTGACATCTCACTCTCTTTGAATCTTCTTTATCATGCTAAGAGGAGCAGGAAAAAGCAAAAAATTTCAGAATTGCACCTTGCAATGCGGAGAAATTACTGTTTGTGCATTTACAATATTCATTGATTTTTGCCATTGAAAAACGTCCAGAAATGATTGAAGCTACTGACTGAATGAAAGGAGCTGGCATCTCACTCTCTTTGAATCTTCTTTATCATGCTAAGAGGAGCAGGAAAAAGCAAAAAATTTCAGAATTGCACCTTGCAATGCGGAGAAATTACTGTTTGTGCATTTACAATATTCATTGATTTTTGCCATTGAAAAACATCATGTTATTCATATACCAGAAATGTTTGAAGCTACTGACTGAATGAAAGGAGCTGGCATCTCACTCTCTTTGAATCTTCTTTATCATGCTAAGAGGAGCAGGAAAAAGCAAAAAATTTCAGAATTGCACCTTGCAATGTGGAGAAATTACTGTTTGTGCATTTACAATATTCATTGATTTTTGCCATTGAAAAACATCATGTTATTCATATACCAGAAATGTTTGAAGCTACTGACTGAATGAAAGGAGCTGGCATCTCACTCTCTTTGAATCTTCTTTATCATGCTAAGAGGAGCAGGAAAAAGCAAAAAATTTCAGAATTGCACCTTGCAATGTGGAGAAATTACTGATTGTGCATTTACAATATTCATTGATTTTTACCATTGAAAAACGTCCAGAAATGATTGAAGCTACTGACTGAATGAAAGTAGCTGGCATCTCACTCTCTTTGAATCTTCTTTATCATGCTAAGAGGAGCAGGAAAAAGCAAAAAATTTCAGACTTGCACCTTGCAATGCGGAGAAATTACTGTTTGTGCATTTACAATATTCATTGATTTTTGCCATTGAAAAACATCATGTTATTCATATACCAGAAATGTTTGAAGCTACTGACTGAATCAAAGGAGCTGGCATCTCACTCTCTTTGAATCTTCTTTATCATGCTAAGAGGAGCAGGAAAAAGCAAAAAATTTCAGAATTGCACCTTGCAATGCGGAGAAATTACTGTTTGTGCATTTACAATATTCATTGATTTTTGCCATTGAAAAACGTCCAGAAATGATTGAAGCTACTGACTGAATGAAAGGAGCTGGCATCTCACTCTCTTTGAATCTTCTTTATCATGCTAAGAGGAGCAGGAAAAAGCAAAAAATTTCAGAATTGCACCTTGCAATGCGGAGAAATTACTGTTTGTGCATTTACAATATTCATTGATTTTTGCCATTGAAAAACGTCCAGAAATGATTGAAGCTACTGACTGAATGAAAGGAGCTGGCATCTCACTCTCTTTGAATCTTCTTTATCATGCTAAGAGGAGCAGGAAAAAGCAAAAAATTTCAGAATTGCACCTTGCAATGCGGAGAAATTACTGTTTGTGCATTTACAATATTCATTGATTTTTGCCATTGAAAAACATCATGTTATTCATATACCAGAAATGTTTGAAGCTACTGACTGAATGAAAGGAGTTGGCATCTCACTCTCTTTGAATCTTCTTTATCATGCTAAGAGGAGCAGGAAAAAGCAAAAAATTTCAGAATTGCACCTTGCAATGCGGAGAAATTACTGTTTGTGCATTTACAATATTCATTGATTTTTGCCATTGAAAAACATCATGTTATTCATATACCAGAAATGTTTGAAGCTACTGACTGAATGAAAGGAGCTGGCATCTCACTCTCTTTGAATCTTCTTTATCATGCTAAGAGGAGCAGGAAAAAGCAAAAAATTTTAGAATTGCACATTGCAATGTGGAGAAATTACTGTTTGTGCATTTACAATATTCATTGATTTTTACCATTGAAAAACGTCCAGAAATGATTGAAGCTACTGACTGAATGAAAGTAGCTGGCATCTCACTCTCTTTGAATCTTCTTTATCATGCTAAGAGGAGCAGGAAAAAGCAAAAAATTTCAGACTTGCACCTTGCAATGCGGAGAAATTACTGTTTGTGCATTTACAATATTCATTGATTTTTGCCATTGAAAAACATTATGTTATTCATATACCAGAAATGTTTGAAGCTACTGACTGAATGAAAGGAGCTGGCATCTCACTCTCTTTGAATCTTCTTTATCATGCTAAGAGGAGCACGAAAAAGCAAAAAATTTCAGAATTGCACCTTGCAATGCGGAGAAATTACTGTTTGTGCATTTACAATATTCATTGATTTTTGCCATTGAAAAACGTCCAGAAATGATTGAAGCTACTGACTGAATGAAAGGAGCTGGCATCTCACTCTCTTTGAATCTTCTTTATCATGCTAAGAGGAGCAGGAAAAAGCAAAAAATTTCAGAATTGCACCTTGCAATGCGGAGAAATTACTGTTTGTGCATTTACAATATTCATTGATTTTTGCCATTGAAAAACGTCCAGAAATGATTGAAGCTACTGACTGAATGAAAGGAGCTGGCATCTCACTCTCTTTGAATCTTCTTTATCATGCTAAGAGGAGCAGGAAAAAGGAAAAATTTCAGAATTGCACCTTGCAATGCGGAGAAATTACTGTTTGTGCATTTACAATATTCATTGTTTTTTGCCATTGAAAAACATGTTATTCATATACCAGAAATGTTTGAAGCTACTGACTGAATGAAAGGAGCTGGCACCTCACTCTCTTTGAATCTTCTTTATCATGCTAAGAGGAGCGAGAAAAAGCAAAAAAATTTCAGAATTGCACCTTGCAATGCGGAGAAATTACTGTTTGTGCATTTACAATATTCATTGATTTTTGCCATTGAAAAACGTCCAGAAATGATTGAAGGTACTGACTGAATGAAAGGAGCTGGCATCTCACTCTCTTTGAATCTTCTTTATCATGCTAAGAGGAGCAGGAAAAAGCAAAAAATTTCAGAATTGCACCTTGCAATGCGGAGAAATTACTGTTTGTGCATTTACAATATTCATTGATTTTTGCCATTGAAAAACGTCCAGAAATGATTGAAGCTACTGACTGAATGAAAGGAGCTGGCATCTCACTCTCTTTGAATGTTCTTTATCATGCTAAGAGGAGCAGGAAAAAGCAAAAAATTTCAGAATTGCACCTTGCAATGTGGAGAAATTACTGTTTGTGCATTTACAATATTCATTGATTTTTACCATTGAAAAACGTCCAGAAATGATTGAAGCTACTGACTGAATGAAAGTAGCTGGCATCTCACTCTCTTTGAATCTTCTTTATCATGCTAAGAGGAGCAGGAAAAAGCAAAAATTTTCAGACTTGCACCTTGCAATGCGGAGAAATTACTGTTTGTGCATTTACAATATTCATTGATTTTTGCCATTGAAAAACGTCCAGAAATGATTGAAGGTACTGACTGAATGAAAGGAGCTGGCATCTCACTCTCTTTGAATCTTCTTTATCATGCTAAGAGGAGCAGGAAAAAGCAAAAAATTTTAGAATTGCACATTGCAATGTGGAGAAATTACTGTTTGTGCATTTACAATATTCATTGATTTTTACCATTGAAAAACGTCCAGAAATGATTGAAGCTACTGACTGAATGAAAGTAGCTGGCATCTCACTCTCTTTGAATCTTCTTTATCATGCTAAGAGGAGCAGGAAAAAGCAAAAAATTTCAGACTTGCACCTTGCAATGCGTAGAAATTACTGTTTGTGCATTTACAATATTCATTGATTTTTGCCATTGAAAAACATCATGTTATTCATATACCAGAAATGTTTGAAGCCACTGACTGAATGAAAGGAGCTGGCATCTCACTCTCTTTGAATCTTCTTTATCCTGCTAAGAGGAGCAGGAAAAAGCAAAAAATTTCAGAATTGCACCTTGCAATGCGGAGAAATTACTGTTTGTGCATTTACAATATTCATTGATTTTTGCCATTGAAAAACGTCCAGAAATGATTGAAGCTACTGACTGAATGAAAGGAGCTGGCATCTCACTCTCTTTGTATCTTCTTTATCATGCTAAGAGGAGCAGGAAAAAGCAAAAAATTTCAGAATTGCACCTTGCAATGCGGAGAAATTACTGTTTGTGCATTTACAATATTCATTGATTTTTGCCATTGAAAAACATCATGTTATTCATATACCAGAAATGTTTGAAGCTACTGACTGAATGAAAGGAGCTGGCATCTCACTCTCTTTGAATCTTCTTTATCATGCTAAGAGGAGCAGGAAAAAGCAAAAAATTTCAGAATTGCACCTTGCAATGTGGAGAAATTACTGTTTGTGCATTTACAATATTCATTGATTTTTGCCATTGAAAAACATCATGTTATTCATATACCAGAAATGTTTGAAGCTACTGACTGAATGAAAGGAGCTGGCATCTCACTCTCTTTGAATCTTCTTTATCATGCTAAGAGGAGCAGGAAAATGCAAACAATTTCAGAATTGCACCTTGCAATGTGGAGAAATTACTGTTTGTGCATTTACAATATTCATTGATTTTTACCATTGAAAAACGTCCAGAAATGATTGAAGCTACTGACTGAATGAAAGTAGCTGGCATCTCACTCTCTTTGAATCTTCTTTATCATGCTAAGAGGAGCAGGAAAAAGCAAAAAATTTCAGACTTGCACCTTGCAATGCGGAGAAATTACTGTTTGTGCATTTACAATATTCATTGATTTTTGCCATTGAAAAACATCATGTTATTCATATACCAGAAATGTTTGAAGCTACTGACTGAATCAAAGGAGCTGGCATCTCACTCTCTTTGAATCTTCTTTATCATGCTAAGAGGAGCAGGAAAAAGCAAAAAATTTCAGAATTGCATCTTGCAATGCGGAGAAATTAGTTTGTGCATTTACAATATTCATTGATTTTTGCCATTGAAAAACGTCCAGAAATGATTGAAGCTACTGACTGAATGAAAGGAGCTGGCATCTCACTCTCTTTGAATCTTCTTTATCATGCTAAGAGGAGCAGGAAAAAGCAAAAAATTTCAGAATTGCACCTTGCAATGCGGAGAAATTACTGTTTGTGCATTTACAATATTCATTGATTTTTGCCATTGAAAAACGTCCAGAAATGATTGAAGCTACTGACTGAATGAAAGGAGCTGGCATCTCACTCTCTTTGAATCTTCTTTATCATGCTAAGAGGAGCAGGAAAAAGCAAAAAATTTCAGAATTGCACCTTGCAATGCGGAGAAATTACTGTTTGTGCATTTACAATATTCATTGATTTTTGCCATTGAAAAACATGTTATTCATATACCAGAAATGTTTGAAGCTACTGACTGAATGAAAGGAGCTGGCACCTCACTCTCTTTGAATCTTCTTTATCATGCTAAGAGGAGCGGGAAAAAGCAAAAAATTTCAGAATTGCACCTTGCAATGCGGAGAAATTACTGTTTGTGCATTTACAATATTCATTGATTTTTGCCATTGAAAAACGTCCAGAAATGATTGAAGGTACTGACTGAATGAAAGGAGCTGGCATCTCACTCTCTTTGAATCTTCTTTATCATGCTAAGAGGAGCAGGAAAAAGCAAAAAATTTCAGAATTGCACCTTGCAATGCGGAGAAATTACTGTTTGTGCATTTACAATATTCATTGATTTTTGCCATTGAAAAACATCATGTTATTCATATACCAGAAATGTTTGAAGCTACTGACTGAATGAAAGGAGTTGGCATCTCACTCTCTTTGAATCTTCTTTATCATGCTAAGAGGAGCAGGAAAAAGCAAAAAATTTCAGAATTGCACCTTGCAATGCGGAGAAATTACTGTTTGTGCATTTACAATATTCATTGATTTTTGCCATTGAAAAACATCATGTTATTCATATACCAGAAATGTTTGAAGCTACTGACTGAATGAAAGGAGCTGGCATCTCACTCTCTTTGAATCTTCTTTATCATGCTAAGAGGAGCAGGAAAAAGCAAAAAATTTTAGAATTGCACATTGCAATGTGGAGAAATTACTGTTTGTGCATTTACAATATTCATTGATTTTTACCATTGAAAAACGTCCAGAAATGATTGAAGCTACTGACTGAATGAAAGTAGCTGGCATCTCACTCTCTTTGAATCTTCTTTATCATGCTAAGAGGAGCAGGAAAAAGCAAAAAATTTCAGACTTGCACCTTGCAATGCGGAGAAATTACTGTTTGTGCATTTACAATATTCATTGATTTTTGCCATTGAAAAACATCATGTTATTCATATACCAGAAATGTTTGAAGCTACTGACTGAATGAAAGGAGCTGGCATCTCACTCTCTTTGAATCTTCTTTATCATGCTAAGAGGAGCAGGAAAAAGCAAAAAATTTCAGAATTGCACCTTGCAATGCGGAGAAATTACTGTTTGTGCATTTACAATATTCATTGATTATTGCCATTGAAAAACGTCCAGAAATGATTGAAGCTACTGACTGAATGAAAGGAGCTGGCATCTCACTCTCTTTGAATCTTCTTTATCATGCTAAGAGGAGCAGGAAAAAGCAAAAAATTTCAGAATTGCACCTTGCAATGCGGAGAAATTACTGTTTGTGCATTTACAATATTCATTGATTTTTGCCATTGAAAAACGTCCAGAAATGATTGAAGCTACTGACTGAATGAAAGGAGCTGGCATCTCACTCTCTTTGAATCTTCTTTATCATGCTAAGAGGAGCAGGAAAAAGCAAAAAATTTCAGAATTGCACCTTGCAATGCGGAGAAATTACTGTTTGTGCATTTACAATATTCATTGATTTTTGCCATTGAAAAACATGTTATTCATATACCAGAAATGTTTGAAGCTACTGACTGAATGAAAGGAGCTGGCACCTCACTCTCTTTGAATCTTCTTTATCATGCTAAGAGGAGCGAGAAAAAGCAAAAAATTTCAGAATTGCACCTTGCAATGCGGAGAAATTACTGTTTGTGCATTTATAATATTCAATGATTTTTGCCATTGAAAAACGTCCAGAAATGATTGAAGCTACTGACTGAACGAAAGGAGCTGGCATCTCACTCTCTTTGAATCTTCTTTATCATGCTAAGAGGAGCAGGAAAAAGCAAAAAATTTCAGAATTGCACCTTGCAATGCGGAGAAATTACTGTTTGTGCATTTACAATATTCATTGATTTTTGCCATTGAAAAACGTCCAGAAATGATTGAAGCTACTGACTGAATGAAAGGAGCTGGCATCTCACTCTCTTTGAATCTTCTTTATCATGCTAAGAGGAGCAGGAAAAAGCAAAAAATTTCAGAATTGCACCTTGCAATGCGGAGAAATTACTGTTTGTGCATTTACAATATTCATTGATTTTTGCCATTGAAAAACATCATGTTATTCATATACCAGAAATGTTTGAAGCTACTGGCTGAATGAAAGGAGCTGACATCTCACTCTCTTTGAATCTTCTTTATCATGCTAAGAGGAGCAGGAAAAAGCAAAAAATTTCAGAATTGCACCTTGCAATGCGGAGAAATTACTGTTTGTGCATTTACAATATTCATTGATTTTTGCCATTGAAAAACGTCCAGAAATGATTGAAGCTACTGACTGAATGAAAGGAGCTGGCATCTCACTCTCTTTGAATCTTCTTTATCATGCTAAGAGGAGCAGGAAAAAGCAAAAAATTTCAGAATTGCACCTTGCAATGCGGAGAAATTACTGTTTGTGCATTTACAATATTCATTGATTTTTGCCATTGAAAAACATCATGTTATTCATATACCAGAAATGTTTGAAGCTACTGACTGAATGAAAGGAGCTGGCATCTCACTCTCTTTGAATCTTCTTTATCATGCTAAGAGGAGCAGGAAAAAGCAAAAAATTTCAGAATTGCACCTTGCAATGTGGAGAAATTACTGTTTGTGCATTTACAATATTCATTGATTTTTGCCATTGAAAAACATCATGTTATTCATATACCAGAAATGTTTGAAGCTACTGACTGAATGAAAGGAGCTGGCATCTCACTCTCTTTGAATCTTCTTTATCATGCTAAGAGGAGCAGGAAAAAGCAAAAAATTTCAGAATTGCACCTTGCAATGTGGAGAAATTACTGATTGTGCATTTACAATATTCATTGATTTTTACCATTGAAAAACGTCCAGAAATGATTGAAGCTACTGACTGAATGAAAGTAGCTGGCATCTCACTCTCTTTGAATCTTCTTTATCATGCTAAGAGGAGCAGGAAAAAGCAAAAAATTTCAGACTTGCACCTTGCAATGCGGAGAAATTACTGTTTGTGCATTTACAATATTCATTGATTTTTGCCATTGAAAAACATCATGTTATTCATATACCAGAAATGTTTGAAGCTACTGACTGAATCAAAGGAGCTGGCATCTCACTCTCTTTGAATCTTCTTTATCATGCTAAGAGGAGCAGGAAAAAGCAAAAAATTTCAGAATTGCACCTTGCAATGCGGAGAAATTACTGTTTGTGCATTTACAATATTCATTGATTTTTGCCATTGAAAAACGTCCAGAAATGATTGAAGCTACTGACTGAATGAAAGGAGCTGGCATCTCACTCTCTTTGAATCTTCTTTATCATGCTAAGAGGAGCAGGAAAAAGCAAAAAATTTCAGAATTGCACCTTGCAATGCGGAGAAATTACTGTTTGTGCATTTACAATATTCATTGATTTTTGCCATTGAAAAACGTCCAGAAATGATTGAAGCTACTGACTGAATGAAAGGAGCTGGCATCTCACTCTCTTTGAATCTTCTTTATCATGCTAAGAGGAGCAGGAAAAAGCAAAAAATTTCAGACTTGCACCTTGCAATGCGGAGAAATTACTGTTTGTGCATTTACAATATTCATTGATTTTTGCCATTGAAAAACATTATGTTATTCATATACCAGAAATGTTTGAAGCTACTGACTGAATGAAAGGAGCTGGCATCTCACTCTCTTTGAATCTTCTTTATCATGCTAAGAGGAGCACGAAAAAGCAAAAAATTTCAGAATTGCACCTTGCAATGCGGAGAAATTACTGTTTGTGCATTTACAATATTCATTGATTTTTGCCATTGAAAAACGTCCAGAAATGATTGAAGCTACTGACTGAATGAAAGGAGCTGGCATCTCACTCTCTTTGAATCTTCTTTATCATGCTAAGAGGAGCAGGAAAAAGCAAAAAATTTCAGAATTGCACCTTGCAATGCGGAGAAATTACTGTTTGTGCATTTACAATATTCATTGATTTTTGCCATTGAAAAACGTCCAGAAATGATTGAAGCTACTGACTGAATGAAAGGAGCTGGCATCTCACTCTCTTTGAATCTTCTTTATCATGCTAAGAGGAGCAGGAAAAAGCAAAAAATTTCAGAATTGCACCTTGCAATGCGGAGAAATTACTGTTTGTGCATTTACAATATTCATTGTTTTTTGCCATTGAAAAACATGTTATTCATATACCAGAAATGTTTGAAGCTACTGACTGAATGAAAGGAGCTGGCACCTCACTCTCTTTGAATCTTCTTTATCATGCTAAGAGGAGCGAGAAAAAGCAAAAAAATTTCAGAATTGCACCTTGCAATGCGGAGAAATTACTGTTTGTGCATTTACAATATTCATTGATTTTTGCCATTGAAAAACGTCCAGAAATGATTGAAGGTACTGACTGAATGAAAGGAGCTGGCATCTCACTCTCTTTGAATCTTCTTTATCATGCTAAGAGGAGCAGGAAAAAGCAAAAAATTTCAGAATTGCACCTTGCAATGCGGAGAAATTACTGTTTGTGCATTTACAATATTCATTGATTTTTGCCATTGAAAAACGTCCAGAAATGATTGAAGCTACTGACTGAATGAAAGGAGCTGGCATCTCACTCTCTTTGAATGTTCTTTATCATGCTAAGAGGAGCAGGAAAAAGCAAAAAATTTCAGAATTGCACCTTGCAATGTGGAGAAATTACTGTTTGTGCATTTACAATATTCATTGATTTTTACCATTGAAAAACGTCCAGAAATGATTGAAGCTACTGACTGAATGAAAGTAGCTGGCATCTCACTCTCTTTGAATCTTCTTTATCATGCTAAGAGGAGCAGGAAAAAGCAAAAATTTTCAGACTTGCACCTTGCAATGCGGAGAAATTACTGTTTGTGCATTTACAATATTCATTGATTTTTGCCATTGAAAAACGTCCAGAAATGATTGAAGGTACTGACTGAATGAAAGGAGCTGGCATCTCACTCTCTTTGAATCTTCTTTATCATGCTAAGAGGAGCAGGAAAAAGCAAAAAATTTTAGAATTGCACATTGCAATGTGGAGAAATTACTGTTTGTGCATTTACAATATTCATTGATTTTTACCATTGAAAAACGTCCAGAAATGATTGAAGCTACTGACTGAATGAAAGTAGCTGGCATCTCACTCTCTTTGAATCTTCTTTATCATGCTAAGAGGAGCAGGAAAAAGCAAAAAATTTCAGACTTGCACCTTGCAATGCGGAGAAATTACTGTTTGTGCATTTACAATATTCATTGATTTTTGCCATTGAAAAACATCATGTTATTCATATACCAGAAATGTTTGAAGCCACTGACTGAATGAAAGGAGCTGGCATCTCACTCTCTTTGAATCTTCTTTATCCTGCTAAGAGGAGCAGGAAAAAGCAAAAAATTTCAGAATTGCACCTTGCAATGCGGAGAAATTACTGTTTGTGCATTTACAATATTCATTGATTTTTGCCATTGAAAAACGTCCAGAAATGATTGAAGCTACTGACTGAATGAAAGGAGCTGGCATCTCACTCTCTTTGTATCTTCTTTATCATGCTAAGAGGAGCAGGAAAAAGCAAAAAATTTCAGAATTGCACCTTGCAATGCGGAGAAATTACTGTTTGTGCATTTACAATATTCATTGATTTTTGCCATTGAAAAACATCATGTTATTCATATACCAGAAATGTTTGAAGCTACTGACTGAATGAAAGGAGCTGGCATCTCACTCTCTTTGAATCTTCTTTATCATGCTAAGAGGAGCAGGAAAAAGCAAAAAATTTCAGAATTGCACCTTGCAATGTGGAGAAATTACTGTTTGTGCATTTACAATATTCATTGATTTTTGCCATTGAAAAACATCATGTTATTCATATACCAGAAATGTTTGAAGCTACTGACTGAATGAAAGGAGCTGGCATCTCACTCTCTTTGAATCTTCTTTATCATGCTAAGAGGAGCAGGAAAATGCAAACAATTTCAGAATTGCACCTTGCAATGTGGAGAAATTACTGTTTGTGCATTTACAATATTCATTGATTTTTACCATTGAAAAACGTCCAGAAATGATTGAAGCTACTGACTGAATGAAAGTAGCTGGCATCTCACTCTCTTTGAATCTTCTTTATCATGCTAAGAGGAGCAGGAAAAAGCAAAAAATTTCAGACTTGCACCTTGCAATGCGGAGAAATTACTGTTTGTGCATTTACAATATTCATTGATTTTTGCCATTGAAAAACATCATGTTATTCATATACCAGAAATGTTTGAAGCTACTGACTGAATCAAAGGAGCTGGCATCTCACTCTCTTTGAATCTTCTTTATCATGCTAAGAGGAGCAGGAAAAAGCAAAAAATTTCAGAATTGCATCTTGCAATGCGGAGAAATTAGTTTGTGCATTTACAATATTCATTGATTTTTGCCATTGAAAAACGTCCAGAAATGATTGAAGCTACTGACTGAATGAAAGGAGCTGGCATCTCACTCTCTTTGAATCTTCTTTATCATGCTAAGAGGAGCAGGAAAAAGCAAAAAATTTCAGAATTGCACCTTGCAATGCGGAGAAATTACTGTTTGTGCATTTACAATATTCATTGATTTTTGCCATTGAAAAACGTCCAGAAATGATTGAAGCTACTGACTGAATGAAAGGAGCTGGCATCTCACTCTCTTTGAATCTTCTTTATCATGCTAAGAGGAGCAGGAAAAAGCAAAAAATTTCAGAATTGCACCTTGCAATGCGGAGAAATTACTGTTTGTGCATTTACAATATTCATTGATTTTTGCCATTGAAAAACATGTTATTCATATACCAGAAATGTTTGAAGCTACTGACTGAATGAAAGGAGCTGGCACCTCACTCTCTTTGAATCTTCTTTATCATGCTAAGAGGAGCGGGAAAAAGCAAAAAATTTCAGAATTGCACCTTGCAATGCGGAGAAATTACTGTTTGTGCATTTACAATATTCATTGATTTTTGCCATTGAAAAACGTCCAGAAATGATTGAAGGTACTGACTGAATGAAAGGAGCTGGCATCTCACTCTCTTTGAATCTTCTTTATCATGCTAAGAGGAGCAGGAAAAAGCAAAAAATTTCAGAATTGCACCTTGCAATGCGGAGAAATTACTGTTTGTGCATTTACAATATTCATTGATTTTTGCCATTGAAAAACATCATGTTATTCATATACCAGAAATGTTTGAAGCTACTGACTGAATGAAAGGAGTTGGCATCTCACTCTCTTTGAATCTTCTTTATCATGCTAAGAGGAGCAGGAAAAAGCAAAAAATTTCAGAATTGCACCTTGCAATGCGGAGAAATTACTGTTTGTGCATTTACAATATTCATTGATTTTTGCCATTGAAAAACATCATGTTATTCATATACCAGAAATGTTTGAAGCTACTGACTGAATGAAAGGAGCTGGCATCTCACTCTCTTTGAATCTTCTTTATCATGCTAAGAGGAGCAGGAAAAAGCAAAAAATTTTAGAATTGCACATTGCAATGTGGAGAAATTACTGTTTGTGCATTTACAATATTCATTGATTTTTACCATTGAAAAACGTCCAGAAATGATTGAAGCTACTGACTGAATGAAAGTAGCTGGCATCTCACTCTCTTTGAATCTTCTTTATCATGCTAAGAGGAGCAGGAAAAAGCAAAAAATTTCAGACTTGCACCTTGCAATGCGGAGAAATTACTGTTTGTGCATTTACAATATTCATTGATTTTTGCCATTGAAAAACATCATGTTATTCATATACCAGAAATGTTTGAAGCTACTGACTGAATGAAAGGAGCTGGCATCTCACTCTCTTTGAATCTTCTTTATCATGCTAAGAGGAGCAGGAAAAAGCAAAAAATTTCAGAATTGCACCTTGCAATGCGGAGAAATTACTGTTTGTGCATTTACAATATTCATTGATTATTGCCATTGAAAAACGTCCAGAAATGATTGAAGCTACTGACTGAATGAAAGGAGCTGGCATCTCACTCTCTTTGAATCTTCTTTATCATGCTAAGAGGAGCAGGAAAAAGCAAAAAATTTCAGAATTGCACCTTGCAATGCGGAGAAATTACTGTTTGTGCATTTACAATATTCATTGATTTTTGCCATTGAAAAACGTCCAGAAATGATTGAAGCTACTGACTGAATGAAAGGAGCTGGCATCTCACTCTCTTTGAATCTTCTTTATCATGCTAAGAGGAGCAGGAAAAAGCAAAAAATTTCAGAATTGCACCTTGCAATGCGGAGAAATTACTGTTTGTGCATTTACAATATTCATTGATTTTTGCCATTGAAAAACATGTTATTCATATACCAGAAATGTTTGAAGCTACTGACTGAATGAAAGGAGCTGGCACCTCACTCTCTTTGAATCTTCTTTATCATGCTAAGAGGAGCGAGAAAAAGCAAAAAATTTCAGAATTGCACCTTGCAATGCGGAGAAATTACTGTTTGTGCATTTATAATATTCAATGATTTTTGCCATTGAAAAACGTCCAGAAATGATTGAAGCTACTGACTGAACGAAAGGAGCTGGCATCTCACTCTCTTTGAATCTTCTTTATCATGCTAAGAGGAGCAGGAAAAAGCAAAAAATTTCAGAATTGCACCTTGCAATGCGGAGAAATTACTGTTTGTGCATTTACAATATTCATTGATTTTTGCCATTGAAAAACGTCCAGAAATGATTGAAGCTACTGACTGAATGAAAGGAGCTGGCATCTCACTCTCTTTGAATCTTCTTTATCATGCTAAGAGGAGCAGGAAAAAGCAAAAAATTTCAGAATTGCACCTTGCAATGCGGAGAAATTACTGTTTGTGCATTTACAATATTCATTGATTTTTGCCATTGAAAAACATCATGTTATTCATATACCAGAAATGTTTGAAGCTACTGGCTGAATGAAAGGAGCTGACATCTCACTCTCTTTGAATCTTCTTTATCATGCTAAGAGGAGCAGGAAAAAGCAAAAAATTTCAGAATTGCACCTTGCAATGCGGAGAAATTACTGTTTGTGCATTTACAATATTCATTGATTTTTGCCATTGAAAAACGTCCAGAAATGATTGAAGCTACTGACTGAATGAAAGGAGCTGGCATCTCACTCTCTTTGAATCTTCTTTATCATGCTAAGAGGAGCAGGAAAAAGCAAAAAATTTCAGAATTGCACCTTGCAATGCGGAGAAATTACTGTTTGTGCATTTACAATATTCATTGATTTTTGCCATTGAAAAACATCATGTTATTCATATACCAGAAATGTTTGAAGCTACTGACTGAATGAAAGGAGCTGGCATCTCACTCTCTTTGAATCTTCTTTATCATGCTAAGAGGAGCAGGAAAAAGCAAAAAATTTCAGAATTGCACCTTGCAATGTGGAGAAATTACTGTTTGTGCATTTACAATATTCATTGATTTTTGCCATTGAAAAACATCATGTTATTCATATACCAGAAATGTTTGAAGCTACTGACTGAATGAAAGGAGCTGGCATCTCACTCTCTTTGAATCTTCTTTATCATGCTAAGAGGAGCAGGAAAAAGCAAAAAATTTCAGAATTGCACCTTGCAATGTGGAGAAATTACTGATTGTGCATTTACAATATTCATTGATTTTTACCATTGAAAAACGTCCAGAAATGATTGAAGCTACTGACTGAATGAAAGTAGCTGGCATCTCACTCTCTTTGAATCTTCTTTATCATGCTAAGAGGAGCAGGAAAAAGCAAAAAATTTCAGACTTGCACCTTGCAATGCGGAGAAATTACTGTTTGTGCATTTACAATATTCATTGATTTTTGCCATTGAAAAACATCATGTTATTCATATACCAGAAATGTTTGAAGCTACTGACTGAATCAAAGGAGCTGGCATCTCACTCTCTTTGAATCTTCTTTATCATGCTAAGAGGAGCAGGAAAAAGCAAAAAATTTCAGAATTGCACCTTGCAATGCGGAGAAATTACTGTTTGTGCATTTACAATATTCATTGATTTTTGCCATTGAAAAACGTCCAGAAATGATTGAAGCTACTGACTGAATGAAAGGAGCTGGCATCTCACTCTCTTTGAATCTTCTTTATCATGCTAAGAGGAGCAGGAAAAAGCAAAAAATTTCAGAATTGCACCTTGCAATGCGGAGAAATTACTGTTTGTGCATTTACAATATTCATTGATTTTTGCCATTGAAAAACGTCCAGAAATGATTGAAGCTACTGACTGAATGAAAGGAGCTGGCATCTCACTCTCTTTGAATCTTCTTTATCATGCTAAGAGGAGCAGGAAAAAGCAAAAAATTTCAGAATTGCACCTTGCAATGCGGAGAAATTACTGTTTGTGCATTTACAATATTCATTGATTTTTGCCATTGAAAAACATCATGTTATTCATATACCAGAAATGTTTGAAGCTACTGACTGAATGAAAGGAGTTGGCATCTCACTCTCTTTGAATCTTCTTTATCATGCTAAGAGGAGCAGGAAAAAGCAAAAAATTTCAGAATTGCACCTTGCAATGCGGAGAAATTACTGTTTGTGCATTTACAATATTCATTGATTTTTGCCATTGAAAAACATCATGTTATTCATATACCAGAAATGTTTGAAGCTACTGACTGAATGAAAGGAGCTGGCATCTCACTCTCTTTGAATCTTCTTTATCATGCTAAGAGGAGCAGGAAAAAGCAAAAAATTTTAGAATTGCACATTGCAATGTGGAGAAATTACTGTTTGTGCATTTACAATATTCATTGATTTTTACCATTGAAAAACGTCCAGAAATGATTGAAGCTACTGACTGAATGAAAGTAGCTGGCATCTCACTCTCTTTGAATCTTCTTTATCATGCTAAGAGGAGCAGGAAAAAGCAAAAAATTTCAGACTTGCACCTTGCAATGCGGAGAAATTACTGTTTGTGCATTTACAATATTCATTGATTTTTGCCATTGAAAAACATTATGTTATTCATATACCAGAAATGTTTGAAGCTACTGACTGAATGAAAGGAGCTGGCATCTCACTCTCTTTGAATCTTCTTTATCATGCTAAGAGGAGCAGGAGAAAGCAAAAAATTTCAGAATTGCACCTTGCAATGCGGAGAAATTACTGTTTGTGCATTTACAATATTCATTGATTTTTGCCATTGAAAAACGTCCAGAAATGATTGAAGCTACTGACTGAATGAAAGGAGCTGGCATCTCACTCTCTTTGAATCTTCTTTATCATGCTAAGAGGAGCAGGAAAAAGCAAAAAATTTCAGAATTGCACCTTGCAATGCGGAGAAATTACTGTTTGTGCATTTACAATATTCATTGATTTTTGCCATTGAAAAACGTCCAGAAATGATTGAAGCTACTGACTGAATGAAAGGAGCTGGCATCTCACTCTCTTTGAATCTTCTTTATCATGCTAAGAGGAGCAGGAAAAAGCAAAAAATTTCAGAATTGCACCTTGCAATGCGGAGAAATTACTGTTTGTGCATTTACAATATTCATTGTTTTTTGCCATTGAAAAACATGTTATTCATATACCAGAAATGTTTGAAGCTACTGACTGAATGAAAGGAGCTGGCACCTCACTCTCTTTGAATCTTCTTTATCATGCTAAGAGGAGCGAGAAAAAGCAAAAAATTTCAGAATTGCACCTTGCAATGCGGAGAAATTACTGTTTGTGCATTTACAATATTCATTGATTTTTGCCATTGAAAAACGTCCAGAAATGATTGAAGGTACTGACTGAATGAAAGGAGCTGGCATCTCACTCTCTTTGAATCTTCTTTATCATGCTAAGAGGAGCAGGAAAAAGCAAAAAATTTCAGAATTGCACCTTGCAATGCGGAGAAATTACTGTTTGTGCATTTACAATATTCATTGATTTTTGCCATTGAAAAACGTCCAGAAATGATTGAAGCTACTGACTGAATGAAAGGAGCTGGCATCTCACTCTCTTTGAATGTTCTTTATCATGCTAAGAGGAGCAGGAAAAAGCAAAAAATTTCAGAATTGCACCTTGCAATGTGGAGAAATTACTGTTTGTGCATTTACAATATTCATTGATTTTTACCATTGAAAAACGTCCAGAAATGATTGAAGCTACTGACTGAATGAAAGTAGCTGGCATCTCACTCTCTTTGAATCTTCTTTATCATGCTAAGAGGAGCAGGAAAAAGCAAAAATTTTCAGACTTGCACCTTGCAATGCGGAGAAATTACTGTTTGTGCATTTACAATATTCATTGATTTTTGCCATTGAAAAACGTCCAGAAATGATTGAAGGTACTGACTGAATGAAAGGAGCTGGCATCTCACTCTCTTTGAATCTTCTTTATCATGCTAAGAGGAGCAGGAAAAAGCAAAAAATTTTAGAATTGCACATTGCAATGTGGAGAAATTACTGTTTGTGCATTTACAATATTCATTGATTTTTACCATTGAAAAACGTCCAGAAATGATTGAAGCTACTGACTGAATGAAAGTAGCTGGCATCTCACTCTCTTTGAATCTTCTTTATCATGCTAAGAGGAGCAGGAAAAAGCAAAAAATTTCAGACTTGCACCTTGCAATGCGGAGAAATTACTGTTTGTGCATTTACAATATTCATTGATTTTTGCCATTGAAAAACATCATGTTATTCATATACCAGAAATGTTTGAAGCCACTGACTGAATGAAAGGAGCTGGCATCTCACTCTCTTTGAATCTTCTTTATCCTGCTAAGAGGAGCAGGAAAAAGCAAAAAATTTCAGAATTGCACCTTGCAATGCGGAGAAATTACTGTTTGTGCATTTACAATATTCATTGATTTTTGCCATTGAAAAACGTCCAGAAATGATTGAAGCTACTGACTGAATGAAAGGAGCTGGCATCTCACTCTCTTTGTATCTTCTTTATCATGCTAAGAGGAGCAGGAAAAAGCAAAAAATTTCAGAATTGCACCTTGCAATGCGGAGAAATTACTGTTTGTGCATTTACAATATTCATTGATTTTTGCCATTGAAAAACGTCCAGAAATGATTGAAGCTACTGACTGAATGAAAGGAGCTGGCATCTCACTCTCTTTGAATCTTCTTTATCATGCTAAGAGGAGCAGGAAAAAGCAAAAAATTTCAGAATTGCACGTTGCAATGCGGAGAAATTACTGTTTGTGCATTTACAATATTCATTGATTTTTGCCATTGAAAAACATGTTATTCATATACCAGAAATGTTTGAAGCTACTGACTGAATGAAAGGAGCTGGCACCTCACTCTCTTTGAATCTTCTTTATCATGCTAAGAGGAGCGGGAAAAAGCAAAAAATTTCAGAATTGCACCTTGCAATGCGGAGAAATTACTGTTTGTGCATTTACAATATTCATTGATTTTTGCCATTGAAAAACGTCCAGAAATGATTGAAGGTACTGACTGAATGAAAGGAGCTGGCATCTCACTCTCTTTGAATCTTCTTTATCATGCTAAGAGGAGCAGGAAAAAGCAAAAAATTTCAGAATTGCACCTTGCAATGCGGAGAAATTACTGTTTGTGCATTTACAATATTCATTGATTTTTGCCATTGAAAAACGTCCAGAAATGATTGAAGCTACTGACTGAATGAAAGGAGCTGGCATCTCACTCTCTTTGAATCTTCTTTATCATGCTAAGAGGAGCAGGAAAAAGCAAAAAATTTCAGAATTGCACCTTGCAATGCGGAGAAATTACAGTTTGTGCATTTACAATATTCATTGATTTTTGCCATTGAAAAACATCCAGAAATGATTGAAGCTACTGACTGAATGAAAGAAGCTGGCATCTCACTCTCTTTGAATCTTCTTTATCATGCTAAGAGGAGCAGGAAAAAGCAAAAAATTTCAGAATTGCACCTTGCAATGCGGAGAAATTACTGTTTGTGCATTTACAATATTCATTGATTTTTGCCATTGAAAAACATCATGTTATTCATATACCAGAAATGTTTGAAGCTACTGACTGAATGAAAGGAGCTGGCATCTCACTCTCTTTGAATCTTCTTTATCATGCTAAGAGGAGCAGGAAAAAGCAAAAAATTTCAGAATTGCACCTTGCAATGTGGAGAAATTACTTTGTGCATTTACAATATTCATTGATTTTTACCATTGAAAAACGTCCAGAAATGATTGAAGCTACTGACTGAATGAAAGGAGCTGGCATCTCACTCTCTTTGAATCTTCTTTATCATGCTAAGAGGAGCAGGAAAAAGCAAAAAATTTCAGACTTGCACCTTGCAATGCGGAGAAATTACTGTTTGTGCATTTACAATATTCATTGATTTTTGCCATTGAAAAACATCATGTTATTCATATACCAGAAATGTTTGAAGCTACTGACTGAATGAAAGGAGCTGGCATCTCACTCTCTTTGAATCTTCTTTATCATGCTAAGAGGAGCAGGAAAAAGCAAAAAATTTCAGACTTGCACCTTGCAATGCGGAGAAATTACTGTTTGTGCATTTACAATATTCATTGATTTTTGCCATTGAAAAACATCATGTTATTCATATACCAGAAATGTTTGAAGCTACTGACTGAATGAAAGGAGCTGGCATCTCACTCTCTTTGAATCTTCTTTATCATGCTAAGAGGAGCAGGAAAAAGCAAAAAATTTCAGAATTGCACCTTGCAATGCGGAGAAATTACTGTTTGTGCATTTACAATATTCATTGATTTTTGCCATTGAAAAACGTCCAGAAATGATTGAAGCTACTGACTGAATGAAAGGAGCTGGCATCTCACTCTCTTTGAATCTTCTTTATCATGCTAAGAGGAGCAGGAAAAAGCAAAAAATTTCAGAATTGCACCTTGCAATGCGGAGAAATTACTGTTTGTGCATTTACAATATTCATTGATTTTTGCCATTGAAAAACGTCCAGAAATGATTGAAGCTACTGACTGAATGAAAGGAGCTGGCATCTCACTCTCTTTGAATCTTCTTTATCATGCTAAGAGGAGCAGGAAAAAGCAAAAAATTTCAGAATTGCACCTTGCAATGCGGAGAAATTACTGTTTGTGCATTTACAATATTCGTTGATTTTTGCCATTGAAAAACGTCCAGAAATGATTGAAGCTACTGACTGAATGAAAGGAGCTGGCATCTCACTCTCTTTGAATCTTCTTTATCATGCTAAGAGGAGCAGGAAAATGCAAAAAATTTCAGAATTGCACCTTGCAATGCGGAGAAATTACAGTTTGTGCATTTACAATATTCATTGATTTTTGCCATTGAAAAACGTCCAGAAATGATTGAAGCTACTGACTGAATGAAAGGAGCTGGCATCTCACTCTCTTTGAATCTTCTTTATCATGCTAAGAGGAGCAGGAAAAAGCAAAAAATTTCAGAATTGCACCTTGCAATGCGGAGAAATTACTGTTTGTGCATTTACAATATTCATTGATTTTTGCCATTGAAAAACATGTTATTCATATACCAGAAATGTTTGAAGCTCCTGACTGAATGAAAGGAGCTGGCACCTCACTCTCTTTGAATCTTCTTTATCATGCTAAGAGGAGCAGGAAAAAGCAAAAAATTTCAGAATTGCACCTTGCAATGCGGAGAAATTACTGTTTGTGCATTTACAATATTCATTGATTTTTGCCATTGAAAAACGTCCAGAAATGATAGAAGCTACTGACTGAATGAAAGGAGCTGGCATCTCACTCTCTTTGAATCTTCTTTATCATGCTAAGAGGAGCAGGAAAAAGCAAAAAATTTCAGAATTGCACCTTGCAATGCGGAGAAATTACTGTTTGTGCATTTACAATATTCATTGATTTTTGCCATTGAAAAATGTCCAGAAATGATTGAAGCTACTGACTGAATGAAAGGAGCTGGCATCTCACTCTCTTTGAATCTTCTTTATCATGCTAAGAGGAGCAGGAAAAAGCAAAAAATTTCAGAATTGCGCCTTGCAATGCGGAGAAATTACTGTTTGTGCATTTACAAAATTCATTGATTTTTGCCATTGAAAAACATCATGTTATTCATATACCAGAAATGATTGAAACTACTGACTGAAGGAAAGGAGCTGGCATCTCACTCTCTTTGAATCTTCTTTATCATGCTAAGAGGAGCAGGAAAAAGCAAAAAATTTCAGAATTGCACCTTGCAATGCGGAGAAATTACTGTTTGTGCATTTACAATATTCATTGATTTTTGCCATTGAAAAACGTCCAGAAATGATTGAAGCTACTGACTGAATGAAAGGAGCTGGCATCTCACTCTCTTTGAATCTTCTTTATCATGCTAAGAGGAGCAGGAAAAAGCAAAAAATTTCAGAATTGCACCTTGCAATGCGGAGAAATTACTGTTTGTGCATTTACAATATTCATTGATTTTTGCGATTGAAAAACATCATGTTATTCATATACCAGAAATGATTGAAGCTACTGACTGAATGAAAGGAGCTGGCATCTCACTCTCTTTGAATCTTCTTTATCATGCTAAGAGGAGCAGGAAAAAGTAAAAAATTTCAGAATTGCACCTTGCAATGCGGAGAAATTACTGTTTGTGCATTTACAATATTCAATGATTTTTGCCATTGAAAAACGTCCAGAAATGATTGAAGCTACTGACTGAATGAAAGGAGCTGGTATCTCACTCTCTTTGAATCTTGTTTATCATGCTAAGAGGAGCAGGAAAAAGCAAAAAATTTCAGAATTGCACCTTGCAATGCGGAGAAATTACTGTTTGTGCATTTACAATATTCATTGATTTTTGCCATTGAAAAACGTCCAGAAATGATTGAAGCTACTGACTGAATGAAAGGAGCTGGCATCTCACTCTCTTTGAATCTTCTTTATCATGCTAAGAGGAGCAGGAAAAAGCAAAAAATTTCAGAATTGCACCTTGCAATGCGGAGAAATTACTGTTTGTGCATTTACAATATTCATTGATTTTTGCTATTGAAAAACATCATGTTATTCATATACCAGAAATGATTGAAGCTACTGACTGAATGAAAGGAGCTGGCATCTCACTCTCTTTGAATCTTCTTTATCATGCTAAGAGGAGCAGGAAAAAGCAAAAAATTTCAGAATTGCACCTTGCAATGCGGAGAAATTACAGTTTGTGCATTTACAATATTCATTGATTTTTGCCATAGAAAAACGTCCAGAAATGATTGAAGCTACTGACTGAATGAAAGGAGCTGGCATCTCACTCTCTTTGAATATTCTTTATCATGCTAAGAGGAGCAGGAAAAAGCAAAAAATTTCAGAATTGCACCTTGCAATGCGGAGAAATTACTGTTTGTGCATTTACAATATTCATTGATTTTTGCCATTGAAAAACGTCCAGAAATGATTGAAGGTACTGACTGAATGAAAGGAGCTGGAATATCACTCTCTTTGAATCTTCTTTATCATGCTAAGAGGAGCAGGAAAAAGCAAAAAATTTCAGAATTGCACCTTGCAATGCGGAGAAATTACTGTTTGTGCATTTACAATATTCATTGATTTTTGCCATTGAAAAACGTCCAGAAATGATTGAAGCTACTGACTGAATGAAAGGAGCTGGCATCTCACTCTCTTTGAATCTTCTTTATCATGCTAAGAGGAGCAGGAAAAAGCAAAAAATTTCAGAATTGCACCTTGCAATGCGGAGAAATTACTGTTTGTGCATTTACAATATTCATTGATTTTTGCCATTGAAAAATGTCCAGAAATGATTGAAGCTACTGACTGAATGAAAGGAGCTGGCATCTCACTCTCTTTGAATCTTCTTTATCATGCTAAGAGGAGCAGGAAAAAGCAAAAAATTTCAGAATTGCGCCTTGCAATGCGGAGAAATTACTGTTTGTGCATTTACAAAATTCATTGATTTTTGCCATTGAAAAAAATCATGTTATTCATATACCAGAAATGATTGAAGCTACTGACTGAAGGAAAGGAGCTGGCATCTCACTCTCTTTGAATCTTCTTTATCATGCTAAGAGGAGCAGGAAAAAGCAAAAAATTTCAGAATTGCACCTTGCAATGCGGAGAAATTACTGTTTGTGCATTTACAATATTCATTGATTTTTGCCATTGAAAAACATCCAGAAATGATTGAAGCTACTGACTGAATGAAAGGAGCTGGCATCTCACTCTCTTTGAATCTTCTTTATCATGCTAAGAGGAGCAGGAAAAAGCAAAAAATTTCAGAATTGCACCTTGCAATGCGGAGAAATTACAGTTTGTGCATTTACAATATTCATTGATTTTTGCCATTGAAAAACGTCCAGAAATGATTGAAGCTACTGACTGAATGAAAGGAGCTGGCATCTCACTCTCTTTGAATATTCTTTATCATGCTAAGAGGAGCAGGAAAAAGCAAAAAATTTCAGAATTGCACCTTGCAATGCGGAGAAATTACTGTTTGTGCATTTACAATATTCATTGATTTTTGCCATTGAAAAACGTCCAGAAATGATTGAAGGTACTGACTGAATGAAAGGAGCTGGAATATCACTCTCTTTGAATCTTCTTTATCATGCTAAGAGGAGCAGGAAAAAGCAAAAAATTTCAGAATTGCACCTTGCAATGCGGAGAAATTACTGTTTGTGCATTTACAATATTCATTGATTTTTGCCATTGAAAAACGTCCAGAAATGATTGAAGCTACTGACTGAATGAAAGGAGCTGGCATCTCACTCTCTTTGAATCTTCTTTATCATGCTAAGAGGAGCAGGAAAAAGCAAAAAATTTCAGAATTGCACCTTGCAATGCGGAGAAATTACTGTTTGTGCATTTACAATATTCATTGATTTTTGCCATTGAAAAATGTCCAGAAATGATTGAAGCTACTGACTGAATGAAAGGAGCTGGCATCTCACTCTCTTTGAATCTTCTTTATCATGCTAAGAGGAGCAGGAAAAAGCAAAAAATTTCAGAATTGCGCCTTGCAATGCGGAGAAATTACTGTTTGTGCATTTACAAAATTCATTGATTGTTGCCATTGAAAAACATCATGTTATTCATATACCAGAAATGATTGAAGCTACTGACTGAAGGAAAGGAGCTGGCATCTCACTCTCTTTGAATCTTCTTTATCATGCTAAGAGGAGCAGGAAAAAGCAAAAAATTTCAGAATTGCACCTTGCAATGCGGAGAAATTACTGTTTGTGCATTTACAATATTCATTGATTTTTGCCATTGAAAAACATCCAGAAATGATTGAAGCTACTGACTGAATGAAAGGAGCTGGCATCTCACTCTCTTTGAATCTTCTTTATCATGCTAAGAGGAGCAGGAAAAAGCAAAAAATTTCAGAATTGCACCTTGCAATGCGGAGAAATTACTGTTTGTGCATTTACAATATTCATTGATTTTTGCGATTGAAAAACATCATGTTATTCATATACCAGAAATGATTGAAGCTACTGACTGAATGAAAGGAGCTGGCATCTCACTCTCTTTGAATCTTCTTTATCATGCTAAGAGGAGCAGGAAAAAGTAAAAAATTTCAGAATTGCACCTTGCAATGCGGAGAAATTACTGTTTGTGCATTTACAATATTCAATGATTTTTGCCATTGAAAAACGTCCAGAAATGATTGAAGCTACTGACTGAATGAAAGGAGCTGGCATCTCACTCTCTTTGAATCTTGTTTATCATGCTAAGAGGAGCAGGAAAAAGCAAAAAATTTCAGAATTGCACCTTGCAATGCGGAGAAATTACTGTTTGTGCATTTACAATATTCATTGATTTTTGCCATTGAAAAACGTCCAGAAATGATTGAAGCTACTGACTGAATGAAAGGAGCTGGCATCTCACTCTCTTTGAATCTTCTTTATCATGCTAAGAGGAGCAGGAAAAAGCAAAAAATTTCAGAATTGCACCTTGCAATGCGGAGAAATTACTGTTTGTGCATTTACAATATTCATTGATTTTTGCCATTGAAAAACATCATGTTATTCATATACCAGAAATGATTGAAGCTACTGACTGAATGAAAGGAGCTGGCATCTCACTCTCTGTGAATCTTCTTTATCATGCTAAGAGGAGCAGGAAAAAGCAAAAAATTTCAGAATTGCACCTTGCAATGCGGAGAAATTACTGTTTGTGCATTTACAATATTCATTGATTTTTGCCATTGAAAAACGTCCAGAAATGATTGAAGCTACTGACTGAATGAAAGGAGCTGGCATCTCACTCTCTTTGAATCTTGTTTATCATGCTAAGAGGAGCAGGAAAAAGCAAAAAATTTCAGAATTGCACCTTGCAATGCGGAGAAATTACTGTTTGTGCATTTACAATATTCATTGATTTTTGCCATTGAAAAACGTCCAGAAATGATTGAAGCTACTGACTGAATGAAAGGAGCTGGCATCTCACTCTCTTTGAATCTTCTTTATCATGCTAAGAGGAGCAGGAAAAAGCAAAAAATTTCAGAATTGCACCTTGCAATGCGGAGAAATTACTGTTTGTGCATTTACAATATTCATTGATTTTTGCTATTGAAAAACATCATGTTATTCATATACCAGAAATGATTGAAGCTACTGACTGAATGAAAGGAGCTGGCATCTCACTCTCTTTGAATCTTCTTTATCATGCTAAGAGGAGCAGGAAAAAGCAAAAAATTTCAGAATTGCACCTTGCAATGCGGAGAAATTACAGTTTGTGCATTTACAATATTCATTGATTTTTGCCATTGAAAAACGTCCAGAAATGATTGAAGCTACTGACTGAGTGAAAGGAGCTGGCATCTCACTCTCTTTGAATCTTCTTTATCATGCTAAGAGGAGCAGGAAAAAGCAAAAAATTTCAGAATTGCACCTTGCAATGCGGAGAAATTACTGTTTGTGCATTTACAATATTCATTGATTTTTGCCATTGAAAAACGTCCAGAAATGATTGAAGGTACTGACTGAATGAAAGGAGCTGGCATCTCACTCTCTTTGAATCTTCTTTATCATGCTAAGAGGAGCAGGAAAAAGCAAAAAATTTCAGAATTGCACCTTGCAATGCGGAGAAATTACTGTTTGTGCATTTACAATATTCATTGATTTTTGCCATTGAAAAACGTCCAGAAATGATTGAAGCTACTGACTGAATGAAAGGAGCTGGCATCTCACTCTCTTTGAATCTTCTTTATCATGCTAAGAGGAGCAGGAAAAAGCAAAAAATTTCAGAATTGCACCTTGCAATGCGGAGAAATTACTGTTTGTGCATTTACAATATTCATTGATTTTTGCCATTGAAAAACGTCCAGAAATGATTGAAGGTACTGACTGAATGAAAGGAGCTGGCATCTCACTCTCTTTGAATCTTCTTTATCATGCTAAGAGGAGCAGGAAAAAGCAAAAAATTTCAGAATTGCACCTTGCAATGCGGAGAAATTACTGTTTGTGCATTTACAATATTCATTGATTTTTGCCATTGAAAAACGTCCAGAAATGATTGAAGCTACTGACTGAATGAAAGGAGCTGGCATCTCACTCTCTTTGAATCTTCTTTATCATGCTAAGAGGAGCAGGAAAAAGCAAAAAATTTCAGAATTGCACCTTGCAATGCGGAGAAATTACTGTTTGTGCATTTACAATATTCATTGATTTTTGCCATTGAAAAACATCATGTTATTCATATACCAGAAATGTTTGAAGCTACTGACTGAATGAAAGGAGTTGGCATCTCACTCTCTTTGAATCTTCTTTATCATGCTAAGAGGAGCAGGAAAAAGCAAAAAATTTCAGAATTGCACCTTGCAATGCGGAGAAATTACTGTTTGTGCATTTACAATATTCATTGATTTTTGCCATTGAAAAACATCATGTTATTCATATACCAGAAATGTTTGAAGCTACTGACTGAATGAAAGGAGCTGGCATCTCACTCTCTTTGAATCTTCTTTATCATGCTAAGAGGAGCAGGAAAAAGCAAAAAATTTTAGAATTGCACATTGCAATGTGGAGAAATTACTGTTTGTGCATTTACAATATTCATTGATTTTTACCATTGAAAAACGTCCAGAAATGATTGAAGCTACTGACTGAATGAAAGTAGCTGGCATCTCACTCTCTTTGAATCTTCTTTATCATGCTAAGAGGAGCAGGAAAAAGCAAAAAATTTCAGACTTGCACCTTGCAATGCGGAGAAATTACTGTTTGTGCATTTACAATATTCATTGATTTTTGCCATTGAAAAACATCATGTTATTCATATACCAGAAATGTTTGAAGCTACTGACTGAATGAAAGGAGCTGGCATCTCACTCTCTTTGAATCTTCTTTATCATGCTAAGAGGAGCAGGAAAAAGCAAAAAATTTCAGAATTGCACCTTGCAATGCGGAGAAATTACTGTTTGTGCATTTACAATATTCATTGATTATTGCCATTGAAAAACGTCCAGAAATGATTGAAGCTACTGACTGAATGAAAGGAGCTGGCATCTCACTCTCTTTGAATCTTCTTTATCATGCTAAGAGGAGCAGGAAAAAGCAAAAAATTTCAGAATTGCACCTTGCAATGCGGAGAAATTACTGTTTGTGCATTTACAATATTCATTGATTTTTGCCATTGAAAAACGTCCAGAAATGATTGAAGCTACTGACTGAATGAAAGGAGCTGGCATCTCACTCTCTTTGAATCTTCTTTATCATGCTAAGAGGAGCAGGAAAAAGCAAAAAATTTCAGAATTGCACCTTGCAATGCGGAGAAATTACTGTTTGTGCATTTACAATATTCATTGATTTTTGCCATTGAAAAACATGTTATTCATATACCAGAAATGTTTGAAGCTACTGACTGAATGAAAGGAGCTGGCACCTCACTCTCTTTGAATCTTCTTTATCATGCTAAGAGGAGCGAGAAAAAGCAAAAAATTTCAGAATTGCACCTTGCAATGCGGAGAAATTACTGTTTGTGCATTTATAATATTCAATGATTTTTGCCATTGAAAAACGTCCAGAAATGATTGAAGCTACTGACTGAACGAAAGGAGCTGGCATCTCACTCTCTTTGAATCTTCTTTATCATGCTAAGAGGAGCAGGAAAAAGCAAAAAATTTCAGAATTGCACCTTGCAATGCGGAGAAATTACTGTTTGTGCATTTACAATATTCATTGATTTTTGCCATTGAAAAACGTCCAGAAATGATTGAAGCTACTGACTGAATGAAAGGAGCTGGCATCTCACTCTCTTTGAATCTTCTTTATCATGCTAAGAGGAGCAGGAAAAAGCAAAAAATTTCAGAATTGCACCTTGCAATGCGGAGAAATTACTGTTTGTGCATTTACAATATTCATTGATTTTTGCCATTGAAAAACATCATGTTATTCATATACCAGAAATGTTTGAAGCTACTGGCTGAATGAAAGGAGCTGACATCTCACTCTCTTTGAATCTTCTTTATCATGCTAAGAGGAGCAGGAAAAAGCAAAAAATTTCAGAATTGCACCTTGCAATGCGGAGAAATTACTGTTTGTGCATTTACAATATTCATTGATTTTTGCCATTGAAAAACGTCCAGAAATGATTGAAGCTACTGACTGAATGAAAGGAGCTGGCATCTCACTCTCTTTGAATCTTCTTTATCATGCTAAGAGGAGCAGGAAAAAGCAAAAAATTTCAGAATTGCACCTTGCAATGCGGAGAAATTACTGTTTGTGCATTTACAATATTCATTGATTTTTGCCATTGAAAAACATCATGTTATTCATATACCAGAAATGTTTGAAGCTACTGACTGAATGAAAGGAGCTGGCATCTCACTCTCTTTGAATCTTCTTTATCATGCTAAGAGGAGCAGGAAAAAGCAAAAAATTTCAGAATTGCACCTTGCAATGTGGAGAAATTACTGTTTGTGCATTTACAATATTCATTGATTTTTGCCATTGAAAAACATCATGTTATTCATATACCAGAAATGTTTGAAGCTACTGACTGAATGAAAGGAGCTGGCATCTCACTCTCTTTGAATCTTCTTTATCATGCTAAGAGGAGCAGGAAAAAGCAAAAAATTTCAGAATTGCACCTTGCAATGTGGAGAAATTACTGTTTGTGCATTTACAATATTCATTGATTTTTACCATTGAAAAACGTCCAGAAATGATTGAAGCTACTGACTGAATGAAAGTAGCTGGCATCTCACTCTCTTTGAATCTTCTTTATCATGCTAAGAGGAGCAGGAAAAAGCAAAAAATTTCAGACTTGCACCTTGCAATGCGGAGAAATTACTGTTTGTGCATTTACAATATTCATTGATTTTTGCCATTGAAAAACATCATGTTATTCATATACCAGAAATGTTTGAAGCTACTGACTGAATGAAAGGAGCTGGCATCTCACTCTCTTTGAATCTTCTTTATCATGCTAAGAGGAGCAGGAAAAAGCAAAAAATTTCAGAATTGCACCTTGCAATGTGGAGAAATTACTGATTGTGCATTTACAATATTCATTGATTTTTACCATTGAAAAACGTCCAGAAATGATTGAAGCTACTGACTGAATGAAAGTAGCTGGCATCTCACTCTCTTTGAATCTTCTTTATCATGCTAAGAGGAGCAGGAAAAAGCAAAAAATTTCAGACTTGCACCTTGCAATGCGGAGAAATTACTGTTTGTGCATTTACAATATTCATTGATTTTTGCCATTGAAAAACATCATGTTATTCATATACCAGAAATGTTTGAAGCTACTGACTGAATCAAAGGAGCTGGCATCTCACTCTCTTTGAATCTTCTTTATCATGCTAAGAGGAGCAGGAAAAAGCAAAAAATTTCAGAATTGCACCTTGCAATGCGGAGAAATTACTGTTTGTGCATTTACAATATTCATTGATTTTTGCCATTGAAAAACGTCCAGAAATGATTGAAGCTACTGACTGAATGAAAGGAGCTGGCATCTCACTCTCTTTGAATCTTCTTTATCATGCTAAGAGGAGCAGGAAAAAGCAAAAAATTTCAGAATTGCACCTTGCAATGCGGAGAAATTACTGTTTGTGCATTTACAATATTCATTGATTTTTGCCATTGAAAAACGTCCAGAAATGATTGAAGCTACTGACTGAATGAAAGGAGCTGGCATCTCACTCTCTTTGAATCTTCTTTATCATGCTAAGAGGAGCAGGAAAAAGCAAAAAATTTCAGAATTGCACCTTGCAATGCGGAGAAATTACTGTTTGTGCATTTACAATATTCATTGATTTTTGCCATTGAAAAACATCATGTTATTCATATACCAGAAATGTTTGAAGCTACTGACTGAATGAAAGGAGTTGGCATCTCACTCTCTTTGAATCTTCTTTATCATGCTAAGAGGAGCAGGAAAAAGCAAAAAATTTCAGAATTGCACCTTGCAATGCGGAGAAATTACTGTTTGTGCATTTACAATATTCATTGATTTTTGCCATTGAAAAACATCATGTTATTCATATACCAGAAATGTTTGAAGCTACTGACTGAATGAAAGGAGCTGGCATCTCACTCTCTTTGAATCTTCTTTATCATGCTAAGAGGAGCAGGAAAAAGCAAAAAATTTTAGAATTGCACATTGCAATGTGGAGATATTACTGTTTGTGCATTTACAATATTCATTGATTTTTACCATTGAAAAACGTCCAGAAATGATTGAAGCTACTGACTGAATGAAAGTAGCTGGCATCTCACTCTCTTTGAATCTTCTTTATCATGCTAAGAGGAGCAGGAAAAAGCAAAAAATTTCAGACTTGCACCTTGCAATGCGGAGAAATTACTGTTTGTGCATTTACAATATTCATTGATTTTTGCCATTGAAAAACATTATGTTATTCATATACCAGAAATGTTTGAAGCTACTGACTGAATGAAAGGAGCTGGCATCTCACTCTCTTTGAATCTTCTTTATCATGCTAAGAGGAGCAGGAAAAAGCAAAAAATTTCAGAATTGCACCTTGCAATGCGGAGAAATTACTGTTTGTGCATTTACAATATTCATTGATTTTTGCCATTGAAAAACGTCCAGAAATGATTGAAGCTACTGACTGAATGAAAGGAGCTGGCATCTCACTCTCTTTGAATCTTCTTTATCATGCTAAGAGGAGCAGGAAAAAGCAAAAAATTTCAGAATTGCACCTTGCAATGCGGAGAAATTACTGTTTGTGCATTTACAATATTCATTGATTTTTGCCATTGAAAAACGTCCAGAAATGATTGAAGCTACTGACTGAATGAAAGGAGCTGGCATCTCACTCTCTTTGAATCTTCTTTATCATGCTAAGAGGAGCAGGAAAAAGCAAAAAATTTCAGAATTGCACCTTGCAATGCGGAGAAATTACTGTTTGTGCATTTACAATATTCATTGATTTTTGCCATTGAAAAACATGTTATTCATATACCAGAAATGTTTGAAGCTACTGACTGAATGAAAGGAGCTGGCACCTCACTCTCTTTGAATCTTCTTTATCATGCTAAGAGGAGCGAGAAAAAGCAAAAAATTTCAGAATTGCACCTTGCAATGCGGAGAAATTACTGTTTGTGCATTTACAATATTCATTGATTTTTGCCATTGAAAAACGTCCAGAAATGATTGAAGGTACTGACTGAATGAAAGGAGCTGGCATCTCACTCTCTTTGAATCTTCTTTATCATGCTAAGAGGAGCAGGAAAAAGCAAAAAATTTCAGAATTGCACCTTGCAATGCGGAGAAATTACTGTTTGTGCATTTACAATATTCATTGATTTTTGCCATTGAAAAACGTCCAGAAATGATTGAAGCTACTGACTGAATGAAAGGAGCTGGCATCTCACTCTCTTTGAATGTTCTTTATCATGCTAAGAGGAGCAGGAAAAAGCAAAAAATTTCAGAATTGCACCTTGCAATGTGGAGAAATTACTGTTTGTGCATTTACAATATTCATTGATTTTTACCATTGAAAAACGTCCAGAAATGATTGAAGCTACTGACTGAATGAAAGTAGCTGGCATCTCACTCTCTTTGAATCTTCTTTATCATGCTAAGAGGAGCAGGAAAAAGCAAAAATTTTCAGACTTGCACCTTGCAATGCGGAGAAATTACTGTTTGTGCATTTACAATATTCATTGATTTTTGCCATTGAAAAACGTCCAGAAATGATTGAAGGTACTGACTGAATGAAAGGAGCTGGCATCTCACTCTCTTTGAATCTTCTTTATCATGCTAAGAGGAGCAGGAAAAAGCAAAAAATTTTAGAATTGCACATTGCAATGTGGAGAAATTACTGTTTGTGCATTTACAATATTCATTGATTTTTACCATTGAAAAACGTCCAGAAATGATTGAAGCTACTGACTGAATGAAAGGAGCTGGCATCTCACTCTCTTTGAATCTTCTTTATCATGCTAAGAGGAGCAGGAAAAAGCAAAAAATTTCAGACTTGCACCTTGCAATGCGGAGAAATTACTGTTTGTGCATTTACAATATTCATTGATTTTTGCCATTGAAAAACATCATGTTATTCATATACCAGAAATGTTTGAAGCTACTGACTGAATGAAAGGAGCTGGCATCTCACTCTCTTTGAATCTTCTTTATCATGCTAAGAGGAGCAGGAAAAAGCAAAAAATTTCAGAATTGCACCTTGCAATGCGGAGAAATTACTGTTTGTGCATTTACAATATTCATTGATTTTTGCCATTGAAAAACGTCCAGAAATGATTGAAGCTACTGACTGAATGAAAGGAGCTGGCATCTCACTCTCTTTGAATCTTCTTTATCATGCTAAGAGGAGCAGGAAAAAGCAAAAAATTTCAGAATTGCACCTTGCAATGCGGAGAAATTACTGTTTGTGCATTTACAATATTCATTGATTTTTGCCATTGAAAAACGTCCAGAAATGATTGAAGCTACTGACTGAATGAAAGGAGCTGGCATCTCACTCTCTTTGAATCTTCTTTATCATGCTAAGAGGAGCAGGAAAAAGCAAAAAATTTCAGAATTGCACCTTGCAATGCGGAGAAATTACTGTTTGTGCATTTACAATATTCGTTGATTTTTGCCATTGAAAAACGTCCAGAAATGATTGAAGCTACTGACTGAATGAAAGGAGCTGGCATCTCACTCTCTTTGAATCTTCTTTATCATGCTAAGAGGAGCAGGAAAATGCAAAAAATTTCAGAATTGCACCTTGCAATGCGGAGAAATTACAGTTTGTGCATTTACAATATTCATTGATTTTTGCCATTGAAAAACGTCCAGAAATGATTGAAGCTACTGACTGAATGAAAGTAGCTGGCATCTCACTCTCTTTGAATCTTCTTTATCATGCTAAGAGGAGCAGGAAAAAGCAAAAAATTTCAGACTTGCACCTTGCAATGCGGAGAAATTACTGTTTGTGCATTTACAATATTCATTGATTTTTGCCATTGAAAAACATTATGTTATTCATATACCAGAAATGTTTGAAGCTACTGACTGAATGAAAGGAGCTGGCATCTCACTCTCTTTGAATCTTCTTTATCATGCTAAGAGGAGCAGGAAAAAGCAAAAAATTTCAGAATTGCACCTTGCAATGCGGAGAAATTACTGTTTGTGCATTTACAATATTCGTTGATTTTTGCCATTGAAAAACGTCCAGAAATGATTGAAGCTACTGACTGAATGAAAGGAGCTGGCATCTCACTCTCTTTGAATCTTCTTTATCATGCTAAGAGGAGCAGGAAAATGCAAAAAATTTCAGAATTGCACCTTGCAATGCGGAGAAATTACAGTTTGTGCATTTACAATATTCATTGATTTTTGCCATTGAAAAACGTCCAGAAATGATTGAAGCTACTGACTGAATGAAAGTAGCTGGCATCTCACTCTCTTTGAATCTTCTTTATCATGCTAAGAGGAGCAGGAAAAAGCAAAAAATTTCAGACTTGCACCTTGCAATGCGGAGAAATTACTGTTTGTGCATTTACAATATTCATTGATTTTTGCCATTGAAAAACATTATGTTATTCATATACCAGAAATGTTTGAAGCTACTGACTGAATGAAAGGAGCTGGCATCTCACTCTCTTTGAATCTTCTTTATCATGCTAAGAGGAGCAGGAAAAAGCAAAAAATTTCAGAATTGCACCTTGCAATGCGGAGAAATTACTGTTTGTGCATTTACAATATTCATTGATTTTTGCCATTGAAAAACGTCCAGAAATGATTGAAGCTACTGACTGAATGAAAGGAGCTGGCATCTCACTCTCTTTGAATCTTCTTTATCATGCTAAGAGGAGCAGGAAAAAGCAAAAAATTTCAGAATTGCACCTTGCAATGCGGAGAAATTACTGTTTGTGCATTTACAATATTCATTGATTTTTGCCATTGAAAAACGTCCAGAAATGATTGAAGCTACTGACTGAATGAAAGGAGCTGGCATCTCACTCTCTTTGAATCTTCTTTATCATGCTAAGAGGAGCAGGAAAAAGCAAAAAATTTCAGAATTGCACCTTGCAATGCGGAGAAATTACTGTTTGTGCATTTACAATATTCATTGATTTTTGCCATTGAAAAACATGTTATTCATATACCAGAAATGTTTGAAGCTACTGACTGAATGAAAGGAGCTGGCACCTCACTCTCTTTGAATCTTCTTTATCATGCTAAGAGGAGCGAGAAAAAGCAAAAAATTTCAGAATTGCACCTTGCAATGCGGAGAAATTACTGTTTGTGCATTTACAATATTCATTGATTTTTGCCATTGAAAAACGTCCAGAAATGATTGAAGGTACTGACTGAATGAAAGGAGCTGGCATCTCACTCTCTTTGAATCTTCTTTATCATGCTAAGAGGAGCAGGAAAAAGCAAAAAATTTCAGAATTGCACCTTGCAATGCGGAGAAATTACTGTTTGTGCATTTACAATATTCATTGATTTTTGCCATTGAAAAACGTCCAGAAATGATTGAAGCTACTGACTGAATGAAAGGAGCTGGCATCTCACTCTCTTTGAATGTTCTTTATCATGCTAAGAGGAGCAGGAAAAAGCAAAAAATTTCAGAATTGCACCTTGCAATGTGGAGAAATTACTGTTTGTGCATTTACAATATTCATTGATTTTTACCATTGAAAAACGTCCAGAAATGATTGAAGCTACTGACTGAATGAAAGTAGCTGGCATCTCACTCTCTTTGAATCTTCTTTATCATGCTAAGAGGAGCAGGAAAAAGCAAAAATTTTCAGACTTGCACCTTGCATTGCGGAGAAATTACTGTTTGTGCATTTACAATATTCATTGATTTTTGCCATTGAAAAACGTCCAGAAATGATTGAAGGTACTGACTGAATGAAAGGAGCTGGCATCTCACTCTCTTTGAATCTTCTTTATCATGCTAAGAGGAGCAGGAAAAAGCAAAAAAATTTAGAATTGCACATTGCAATGTGGAGAAATTACTGTTTGTGCATTTACAATATTCATTGATTTTTACCATTGAAAAACGTCCAGAAATGATTGAAGCTACTGACTGAATGAAAGTAGCTGGCATCTCACTCTCTTTGAATCTTCTTTATCATGCTAAGAGGAGCAGGAAAAAGCAAAAAATTTCAGACTTGCACCTTGCAATGCGGAGAAATTACTGTTTGTGCATTTACAATATTCATTGATTTTTGCCATTGAAAAACATCATGTTATTCATATACCAGAAATGTTTGAAGCCACTGACTGAATGAAAGGAGCTGGCATCTCACTCTCTTTGAATCTTCTTTATCCTGCTAAGAGGAGCAGGAAAAAGCAAAAAATTTCAGAATTGCACCTTGCAATGCGGAGAAATTACTGTTTGTGCATTTACAATATTCATTGATTTTTGCCATTGAAAAACGTCCAGAAATGATTGAAGCTACTGACTGAATGAAAGGAGCTGGCATCTCACTCTCTTTGTATCTTCTTTATCATGCTAAGAGGAGCAGGAAAAAGCAAAAAATTTCAGAATTGCACCTTGCAATGCGGAGAAATTACTGTTTGTGCATTTACAATATTCATTGATTTTTGCCATTGAAAAACGTCCAGAAATGATTGAAGCTACTGACTGAATGAAAGGAGCTGGCATCTCACTCTCTTTGAATCTTCTTTATCATTCTAAGAGGAGCAGGAAAAAGCAAAAAATTTCAGAATTGCACGTTGCAATGCGGAGAAATTACTGTTTGTGCATTTACAATATTCATTGATTTTTGCCATTGAAAAACATGTTATTCATATACCAGAAATGTTTGAAGCTACTGACTGAATGAAAGGAGCTGGCACCTCACTCTCTTTGAATCTTCTTTATCATGCTAAGAGGAGCGGGAAAAAGCAAAAAATTTCAGAATTGCACCTTGCAATGCGGAGAAATTACTGTTTGTGCATTTACAATATTCATTGATTTTTGCCATTGAAAAACGTCCAGAAATGATTGAAGGTACTGACTGAATGAAAGGAGCTGGCATCTCACTCTCTTTGAATCTTCTTTATCATGCTAAGAGGAGCAGGAAAAAGCAAAAAATTTCAGAATTGCACCTTGCAATGCGGAGAAATTACTGTTTGTGCATTTACAATATTCATTGATTTTTGCCATTGAAAAACGTCCAGAAATGATTGAAGCTACTGACTGAATGAAAGGAGCTGGCATCTCACTCTCTTTGAATCTTCTTTATCATGCTAAGAGGAGCAGGAAAAAGCAAAAAATTTCAGAATTGCACCTTGCAATGCGGAGAAATTACAGTTTGTGCATTTACAATATTCATTGATTTTTGCCATTGAAAAACATCCAGAAATGATTGAAGCTACTGACTGAATGAAAGAAGCTGGCATCTCACTCTCTTTGAATCTTCTTTATCATGCTAAGAGGAGCAGGAAAAAGCAAAAAATTTCAGAATTGCACCTTGCAATGCGGAGAAATTACTGTTTGTGCATTTACAATATTCATTGATTTTTGCCATTGAAAAACATCATGTTATTCATATACCAGAAATGTTTGAAGCTACTGACTGAATGAAAGGAGCTGGCATCTCACTCTCTTTGAATCTTCTTTATCATGCTAAGAGGAGCAGGAAAAAGCAAAAAATTTCAGAATTGCACCTTGCAATGTGGAGAAATTACTGTTTGTGCATTTACAATATTCATTGATTTTTACCATTGAAAAACGTACAGAAATGATTGAAGCTACTGACTGAATGAAAGGAGCTGGCATCTCACTCTCTTTGAATCTTCTTTATCATGCTAAGAGGAGCAGGAAAAAGCAAAAAATTTCAGACTTGCACCTTGCAATGCGGAGAAATTACTGTTTGTGCATTTACAATATTCATTGATTTTTGCCATTGAAAAACATCATGTTATTCATATACCAGAAATGTTTGAAGCTACTGACTGAATGAAAGGAGCTGGCATCTCACTCTCTTTGAATCTTCTTTATCATGCTAAGAGGAGCAGGAAAAAGCAAAAAATTTCAGACTTGCACCTTGCAATGCGGAGAAATTACTCTTTGTGCATTTACAATATTCATTGATTTTTGCCATTGAAAAACATCATGTTATTCATATACCAGAAATGTTTGAAGCTACTGACTGAATGAAAGGAGCTGGCATCTCACTCTCTTTGAATCTTCTTTATCATGCTAAGAGGAGCAGGAAAAAGCAAAAAATTTCAGAATTGCACCTTGCAATGCGGAGAAATTACTGTTTGTGCATTTACAATATTCATTGATTTTTGCCATTGAAAAACGTCCAGAAATGATTGAAGCTACTGACTGAATGAAAGGAGCTGGCATCTCACTCTCTTTGAATCTTCTTTATCATGCTAAGAGGAGCAGGAAAAAGCAAAAAATTTCAGAATTGCATCTTGCAATGCGGAGAAATTACTGTTTGTGCATTTACAATATTCATTGATTTTTGCCATTGAAAAACGTCCAGAAATGATTGAAGCTACTGACTGAATGAAAGGAGCTGGCATCTCACTCTCTTTGAATCTTCTTTATCATGCTAAGAGGAGCAGGAAAAAGCAAAAAATTTCAGAATTGCACCTTGCAATGCGGAGAAATTACTGTTTGTGCATTTACAATATTCGTTGATTTTTGCCATTGAAAAACGTCCAGAAATGATTGAAGCTACTGACTGAATGAAAGGAGCTGGCATCTCACTCTCTTTGAATCTTCTTTATCATGCTAAGAGGAGCAGGAAAATGCAAAAAATTTCAGAATTGCACCTTGCAATGCGGAGAAATTACAGTTTGTGCATTTACAATATTCATTGATTTTTGCCATTGAAAAACGTCCAGAAATGATTGAAGCTACTGACTGAATGAAAGGAGCTGGCATCTCACTCTCTTTGAATCTTCTTTATCATGCTAAGAGGAGCAGGAAAAAGCAAAAAATTTCAGAATTGCACCTTGCAATGCGGAGAAATTACTGTTTGTGCATTTACAATATTCATTGATTTTTGCCATTGAAAAACATGTTATTCATATACCAGAAATGTTTGAAGCTCCTGACTGAATGAAAGGAGCTGGCACCTCACTCTCTTTGAATCTTCTTTATCATGCTAAGAGGAGCAGGAAAAAGCAAAAAATTTCAGAATTGCACCTTGCAATGCGGAGAAATTACTGTTTGTGCATTTACAATATTCATTGATTTTTGCCATTGAAAAACGTCCAGAAATGATAGAAGCTACTGACTGAATGAAAGGAGCTGGCATCTCACTCTCTTTGAATCTTCTTTATCATGCTAAGAGGAGCAGGAAAAAGCAAAAAATTTCAGAATTGCACCTTGCAATGCGGAGAAATTACTGTTTGTGCATTTACAATATTCATTGATTTTTGCCATTGAAAAATGTCCAGAAATGATTGAAGCTACTGACTGAATGAAAGGAGCTGGCATCTCACTCTCTTTGAATCTTCTTTATCATGCTAAGAGGAGCAGGAAAAAGCAAAAAATTTCAGAATTGCGCCTTGCAATGCGGAGAAATTACTGTTTGTGCATTTACAAAATTCATTGATTTTTGCCATTGAAAAACATCATGTTATTCATATACCAGAAATGATTGAAGCTACTGACTGAAGGAAAGGAGCTGGCATCTCACTCTCTTTGAATCTTCTTTATCATGCTAAGAGGAGCAGGAAAAAGCAAAAAATTTCAGAATTGCACCTTGCAATGCGGAGAAATTACTGTTTGTGCATTTACAATATTCATTGATTTTTGCCATTGAAAAACGTCCAGAAATGATTGAAGCTACTGACTGAATGAAAGGAGCTGGCATCTCACTCTCTTTGAATCTTCTTTATCATGCTAAGAGGAGCAGGAAAAAGCAAAAAATTTCAGAATTGCACCTTGCAATGCGGAGAAATTACTGTTTGTGCATTTACAATATTCATTGATTTTTGCGATTGAAAAACATCATGTTATTCATATACCAGAAATGATTGAAGCTACTGACTGAATGAAAGGAGCTGGCATCTCACTCTCTTTGAATCTTCTTTATCATGCTAAGAGGAGCAGGAAAAAGTAAAAAATTTCAGAATTGCACCTTGCAATGCGGAGAAATTACTGTTTGTGCATTTACAATATTCAATGATTTTTGCCATTGAAAAACGTCCAGAAATGATTGAAGCTACTGACTGAATGAAAGGAGCTGGTATCTCACTCTCTTTGAATCTTGTTTATCATGCTAAGAGGAGCAGGAAAAAGCAAAAAATTTCAGAATTGCACCTTGCAATGCGGAGAAATTACTGTTTGTGCATTTACAATATTCATTGATTTTTGCCATTGAAAAACGTCCAGAAATGATTGAAGCTACTGACTGAATGAAAGGAGCTGGCATCTCACTCTCTTTGAATCTTCTTTATCATGCTAAGAGGAGCAGGAAAAAGCAAAAAATTTCAGAATTGCACCTTGCAATGCGGAGAAATTACTGTTTGTGCATTTACAATATTCATTGATTTTTGCTATTGAAAAACATCATGTTATTCATATACCAGAAATGATTGAAGCTACTGACTGAATGAAAGGAGCTGGCATCTCACTCTCTTTGAATCTTCTTTATCATGCTAAGAGGAGCAGGAAAAAGCAAAAAATTTCAGAATTGCACCTTGCAATGCGGAGAAATTACAGTTTGTGCATTTACAATATTCATTGATTTTTGCCATAGAAAAACGTCCAGAAATGATTGAAGCTACTGACTGAATGAAAGGAGCTGGCATCTCACTCTCTTTGAATATTCTTTATCATGCTAAGAGGAGCAGGAAAAAGCAAAAAATTTCAGAATTGCACCTTGCAATGCGGAGAAATTACTGTTTGTGCATTTACAATATTCATTGATTTTTGCCATTGAAAAACGTCCAGAAATGATTGAAGGTACTGACTGAATGAAAGGAGCTGGAATATCACTCTCTTTGAATCTTCTTTATCATGCTAAGAGGAGCAGGAAAAAGCAAAAAATTTCAGAATTGCACCTTGCAATGCGGAGAAATTACTGTTTGTGCATTTACAATATTCATTGATTTTTGCCATTGAAAAACGTCCAGAAATGATTGAAGCTACTGACTGAATGAAAGGAGCTGGCATCTCACTCTCTTTGAGTCTTCTTTATCATGCTAAGAGGAGCAGGAAAAAGCAAAAAATTTCAGAATTGCACCTTGCAATGCGGAGAAATTACTGTTTGTGCATTTACAATATTCATTGATTTTTGCCATTGAAAAATGTCCAGAAATGATTGAAGCTACTGACTGAATGAAAGGAGCTGGCATCTCACTCTCTTTGAATCTTCTTTATCATGCTAAGAGGAGCAGGAAAAAGCAAAAAATTTCAGAATTGCGCCTTGCAATGCGGAGAAATTACTGTTTGTGCATTTACAAAATTCATTGATTTTTGCCATTGAAAAAAATCATGTTATTCATATACCAGAAATGATTGAAGCTACTGACTGAAGGAAAGGAGCTGGCATCTCACTCTCTTTGAATCTTCTTTATCATGCTAAGAGGAGCAGGAAAAAGCAAAAAATTTCAGAATTGCACCTTGCAATGCGGAGAAATTACTGTTTGTGCATTTACAATATTCATTGATTTTTGCCATTGAAAAACATCCAGAAATGATTGAAGCTACTGACTGAATGAAAGGAGCTGGCATCTCACTCTCTTTGAATCTTCTTTATCATGCTAAGAGGAGCAGGAAAAAGCAAAAAATTTCAGAATTGCACCTTGCAATGCGGAGAAATTACAGTTTGTGCATTTACAATATTCATTGATTTTTGCCATTGAAAAACGTCCAGAAATGATTGAAGCTACTGACTGAATGAAAGGAGCTGGCATCTCACTCTCTTTGAATATTCTTTATCATGCTAAGAGGAGCAGGAAAAAGCAAAAAATTTCAGAATTGCACCTTGCAATGCGGAGAAATTACTGTTTGTGCATTTACAATATTCATTGATTTTTGCCATTGAAAAACGTCCAGAAATGATTGAAGGTACTGACTGAATGAAAGGAGCTGGAATATCACTCTCTTTGAATCTTCTTTATCATGCTAAGAGGAGCAGGAAAAAGCAAAAAATTTCAGAATTGCACCTTGCAATGCGGAGAAATTACTGTTTGTGCATTTACAATATTCATTGATTTTTGCCATTGAAAAACGTCCAGAAATGATTGAAGCTACTGACTGAATGAAAGGAGCTGGCATCTCACTCTCTTTGAATCTTCTTTATCATGCTAAGAGGAGCAGGAAAAAGCAAAAAATTTCAGAATTGCACCTTGCAATGCGGAGAAATTACTGTTTGTGCATTTACAATATTCATTGATTTTTGCCATTGAAAAATGTCCAGAAATGATTGAAGCTACTGACTGAATGAAAGGAGCTGGCATCTCACTCTCTTTGAATCTTCTTTATCATGCTAAGAGGAGCAGGAAAAAGCAAAAAATTTCAGAATTGCGCCTTGCAATGCGGAGAAATTACTGTTTGTGCATTTACAAAATTCATTGATTGTTGCCATTGAAAAACATCATGTTATTCATATACCAGAAATGATTGAAGCTACTGACTGAAGGAAAGGAGCTGGCATCTCACTCTCTTTGAATCTTCTTTATCATGCTAAGAGGAGCAGGAAAAAGCAAAAAATTTCAGAATTGCACCTTGCAATGCGGAGAAATTACTGTTTGTGCATTTACAATATTCATTGATTTTTGCCATTGAAAAACATCCAGAAATGATTGAAGCTACTGACTGAATGAAAGGAGCTGGCATCTCACTCTCTTTGAATCTTCTTTATCATGCTAAGAGGAGCAGGAAAAAGCAAAAAATTTCAGAATTGCACCTTGCAATGCGGAGAAATTACTGTTTGTGCATTTACAATATTCATTGATTTTTGCGATTGAAAAACATCATGTTATTCATATACCAGAAATGATTGAAGCTACTGACTGAATGAAAGGAGCTGGCATCTCACTCTCTTTGAATCTTCTTTATCATGCTAAGAGGAGCAGGAAAAAGTAAAAAATTTCAGAATTGCACCTTGCAATGCGGAGAAATTACTGTTTGTGCATTTACAATATTCAATGATTTTTGCCATTGAAAAACGTCCAGAAATGATTGAAGCTACTGACTGAATGAAAGGAGCTGGCATCTCACTCTCTTTGAATCTTGTTTATCATGCTAAGAGGAGCAGGAAAAAGCAAAAAATTTCAGAATTGCACCTTGCAATGCGGAGAAATTACTGTTTGTGCATTTACAATATTCATTGATTTTTGCCATTGAAAAACGTCCAGAAATGATTGAAGCTACTGACTGAATGAAAGGAGCTGGCATCTCACTCTCTTTGAATCTTCTTTATCATGCTAAGAGGAGCAGGAAAAAGCAAAAAATTTCAGAATTGCACCTTGCAATGCGGAGAAATTACTGTTTGTGCATTTACAATATTCATTGATTTTTGCCATTGAAAAACATCATGTTATTCATATACCAGAAATGATTGAAGCTACTGACTGAATGAAAGTAGCTGGCATCTCACTCTCTGTGAATCTTCTTTATCATGCTAAGAGGAGCAGGAAAAAGCAAAAAATTTCAGAATTGCACCTTGCAATGCGGAGAAATTACTGTTTGTGCATTTACAATATTCATTGATTTTTGCCATTGAAAAACGTCCAGAAATGATTGAAGCTACTGACTGAATGAAAGGAGCTGGCATCTCACTCTCTTTGAATCTTGTTTATCATGCTAAGAGGAGCAGGAAAAAGCAAAAAATTTCAGAATTGCACCTTGCAATGCGGAGAAATTACTGTTTGTGCATTTACAATATTCATTGATTTTTGCCATTGAAAAACGTCCAGAAATGATTGAAGCTACTGACTGAATGAAAGGAGCTGGCATCTCACTCTCTTTGAATCTTCTTTATCATGCTAAGAGGAGCAGGAAAAAGCAAAAAATTTCAGAATTGCACCTTGCAATGCGGAGAAATTACTGTTTGTGCATTTACAATATTCATTGATTTTTGCTATTGAAAAACATCATGTTATTCATATACCAGAAATGATTGAAGCTACTGACTGAATGAAAGGAGCTGGCATCTCACTCTCTTTGAATCTTCTTTATCATGCTAAGAGGAGCAGGAAAAAGCAAAAAATTTCAGAATTGCACCTTGCAATGCGGAGAAATTACAGTTTGTGCATTTACAATATTCATTGATTTTTGCCATTGAAAAACGTCCAGAAATGATTGAAGCTACTGACTGAATGAAAGGAGCTGGCATCTCACTCTCTTTGAATCTTCTTTATCATGCTAAGAGGAGCAGGAAAAAGCAAAAAATTTCAGAATTGCACCTTGCAATGCGGAGAAATTACTGTTTGTGCATTTACAATATTCATTGATTTTTGCCATTGAAAAACGTCCAGAAATGATTGAAGGTACTGACTGAATGAAAGGAGCTGGCATCTCACTCTCTTTGAATCTTCTTTATCATGCTAAGAGGAGCAGGAAAAAGCAAAAAATTTCAGAATTGCACCTTGCAATGCGGAGAAATTACTGTTTGTGCATTTACAATATTCATTGATTTTTGCCATTGAAAAACGTCCAGAAATGATTGAAGCTACTGACTGAATGAAAGGAGCTGGCATCTCACTCTCTTTGAATCTTCTTTATCATGCTAAGAGAAGCAGGAAAAAGCAAAAAATTTCAGAATTGCACCTTGCAATGCGGAGAAATTACTGTTTGTGCATTTACAATATTCATTGATTTTTGCCATTGAAAAATGTCCAGAAATGATTGAAGCTACTGACTGAATGAAAGGAGCTGGCATCTCACTCTCTTTGAATCTTCTTTATCATGCTAAGAGGAGCAGGAAAAAGCAAAAAATTTCAGAATTGCGCCTTGCAATGCGGAGAAATTACTGTTTGTGCATTTACAAAATTCATTGATTTTTGCCATTGAAAAACATCATGTTATTCATATACCAGAAATGATTGAAGCTACTGACTGAAGGAAAGGAGCTGGCATCTCACTCTCTTTGAATCTTCTTTATCATGCTAAGAGGAGCAGGAAAAAGCAAAAAATTTCAGAATTGCACCTTGCAATGCGGAGAAATTACTGTTTGTGCATTTACAATATTCATTGATTTTTGCGATTGAAAAACATCTTGTTATTCATATACCAGAAATGATTGAAGCTACTGACTGAATGAAAGGAGCTGGCATCTCACTCTCTTTGAATCTTCTTTATCATGCTAAGAGGAGCAGGAAAAAGTAAAAAATTTCAGAATTGCACCTTGCAATGCGGAGAAATTACTGTTTGTGCATTTACAATATTCAATGATTTTTGCCATTGAAAAACGTCCAGAAATGATTGAAGCTACTGACTGAATGAAAGGAGCTGGCATCTCACTCTCTTTGAATCTTGTTTATCATGCTAAGAGGAGCAGGAAAAAGCAAAAAATTTCAGAATTGCACCTTGCAATGCGGAGAAATTACTGTTTGTGCATTTACAATATTCATTGATTTTTGCCATTGAAAAACGTCCAGAAATGATTGAAGCTACTGACTGAATGAAAGGAGCTGGCATCTCACTCTCTTTGAATCTTCTTTATCATGCTAAGAGGAGCAGGAAAAAGCAAAAAATTTCAGAATTGCACCTTGCAATGCGGAGAAATTACTGTTTGTGCATTTACAATATTCATTGATTTTTGCCATTGAAAAACATCATGTTATTCATATACCAGAAATGATTGAAGCTACTGACTGAATGAAAGTAGCTGGCATCTCACTCTCTGTGAATCTTCTTTATCATGCTAAGAGGAGCAGGAAAAAGCAAAAAATTTCAGAATTGCACCTTGCAATGCGGAGAAATTACTGTTTGTGCATTTACAATATTCATTGATTTTTGCCATTGAAAAACGTCCAGAAATGATTGAAGCTACTGACTGAATGAAAGGAGCTGGCATCTCACTCTCTTTGAATCTTGTTTATCATGCTAAGAGGAGCAGGAAAAAGCAAAAAATTTCAGAATTGCACCTTGCAATGCGGAGAAATTACTGTTTGTGCATTTACAATATTCATTGATTTTTGCCATTGAAAAACGTCCAGAAATGATTGAAGCTACTGACTGAATGAAAGGAGCTGGCATCTCACTCTCTTTGAATCTTCTTTATCATGCTAAGAGGAGCAGGAAAAAGCAAAAAATTTCAGAATTGCACCTTGCAATGCGGAGAAATTACTGTTTGTGCATTTACAATATTCATTGATTTTTGCTATTGAAAAACATCATGTTATTCATATACCAGAAATGATTGAAGCTACTGACTGAATGAAAGGAGCTGGCATCTCACTCTCTTTGAATCTTCTTTATCATGCTAAGAGGAGCAGGAAAAAGCAAAAAATTTCAGAATTGCACCTTGCAATGCGGAGAAATTACAGTTTGTGCATTTACAATATTCATTGATTTTTGCCATTGAAAAACGTCCAGAAATGATTGAAGCTACTGACTGAATGAAAGGAGCTGGCATCTCACTCTCTTTGAATCTTCTTTATCATGCTAAGAGGAGCAGGAAAAAGCAAAAAATTTCAGAATTGCACCTTGCAATGCGGAGAAATTACTGTTTGTGCATTTACAATATTCATTGATTTTTGCCATTGAAAAACGTCCAGAAATGATTGAAGGTACTGACTGAATGAAAGGAGCTGGCATCTCACTCTCTTTGAATCTTCTTTATCATGCTAAGAGGAGCAGGAAAAAGCAAAAAATTTCAGAATTGCACCTTGCAATGCGGAGAAATTACTGTTTGTGCATTTACAATATTCATTGATTTTTGCCATTGAAAAACGTCCAGAAATGATTGAAGCTACTGACTGAATGAAAGGAGCTGGCATCTCACTCTCTTTGAATCTTCTTTATCATGCTAAGAGGAGCAGGAAAAAGCAAAAAATTTCAGAATTGCACCTTGCAATGCGGAGAAATTACTGTTTGTGCATTTACAATATTCATTGATTTTTGCCATTGAAAAATGTCCAGAAATGATTGAAGCTACTGACTGAATGAAAGGAGCTGGCATCTCACTCTCTTTGAATCTTCTTTATCATGCTAAGAGGAGCAGGAAAAAGCAAAAAATTTCAGAATTGCGCCTTGCAATGCGGAGAAATTACTGTTTGTGCATTTACAAAATTCATTGATTTTTGCCATTGAAAAACATCATGTTATTCATATACCAGAAATGATTGAAGCTACTGACTGAAGGAAAGGAGCTGGCATCTCACTCTCTTTGAATCTTCTTTATCATGCTAAGAGGAGCAGGAAAAAGCAAAAAATTTCAGAATTGCACCTTGCAATGCGGAGAAATTACTGTTTGTGCATTTACAATATTCATTGATTTTTGCGATTGAAAAACATCTTGTTATTCATATACCAGAAATGATTGAAGCTACTGACTGAATGAAAGGAGCTGGCATCTCACTCTCTTTGAATCTTCTTTATCATGCTAAGAGGAGCAGGAAAAAGTAAAAAATTTCAGAATTGCACCTTGCAATGCGGAGAAATTACTGTTTGTGCATTTACAATATTCAATGATTTTTGCCATTGAAAAACGTCCAGAAATGATTGAAGCTACTGACTGAATGAAAGGAGCTGGCATCTCACTCTCTTTGAATCTTGTTTATCATGCTAAGAGGAGCAGGAAAAAGCAAAAAATTTCAGAATTGCACCTTGCAATGCGGAGAAATTACTGTTTGTGCATTTACAATATTCATTGATTTTTGCCATTGAAAAACGTCCAGAAATGATTGAAGCTCCTGACTGAATGAAAGGAGCTGGCATCTCACTCTCTTTGAATCTTCTTTATCATGCTAAGAGGAGCAGGAAAAGCAAAAAATTTCAGAATTGCACCTTGCAATGCGGAGAAATTACTGTTTGTGCATTTACAATAATCATTGATTTTTGCCATTGAAAAACGTCCAGAAATGATTGAAGCTACTGACTGAATGAAAGGAGCTGTCATCTCACTCTCTTTGAATGTTCTTTATCATGCTAAGAGGAGCAGGAAAAAGCAAAAAATTTCAGAATTGCACCTTGCAATGCGGAGAAATTACTGTTTGTGCATTTACAATATTCATTGATTTTTGCCATTGAAAAATGTCCAGAAATGATTGAAGCTACTGACTGAATGAAAGGAGCTGGCATCTCACTCTCTTTGAATCTTCTTTATCATGCTAAGAGGAGCAGGAAAAAGCAAAAAATTTCAGAATTGCGCCTTGCAATGCGGAGAAATTACTGTTTGTGCATTTACAAAATTCATTGATTTTTGCCATTGAAAAACATCATGTTATTCATATGCCAGAAATGATTGACGCTACTGACTGAAGGAAAGGAGCTGGCATCTCACTCTCTTTGAATCTTCTTTATCATGCTAAGAGGAGCAGGAAAAAGCAAAAAATTTCAGAATTGCACCTTGCAATGCGGAGAAATTACAGTTTGTGCATTTACAATATTCATTGATTTTTGCCATTGAAAAACGTCCAGAAATGATTGAAGCTACTGACTGAATGAAAGGAGCTGGCATCTCACTCTCTTTGAATCTTCTTTATCATGCTAAGAGGAGCAGGAAAAAGCAAAAAATTTCAGAATTGCACCTTGCAATGCGGAGAAATTACTGTTTGTGCATTTACAATATTCATTGATTTTTGCGATTGAAAAACATCATGTTATTCATATACCAGAAATGTTTGAAGCTACTGACTTAATGAAAGGAGCTGGTATCTCACTCTCTTTGAATCTTCTTCATAATGCTAAGAGGAGCAGGAAAAAGCAAAAAATTTCAGAATTGCACCTTGCAATGCGGAGAAATTACTGTTTGTGCATTTACAATATTCATTGATTTTTGCCATTAAAAAACGTCCAGAAATGATTGAAGCTTCTGACAATGAAAGGAGCTGGCATCTCACTCTCTTTGAATCTTCTTTATCATGCTAAGAGGAGCAGGAAAAAGCAAAAAATTTCAGAATTGCACCTTGCAATGCTGAGAAATTACTGTTTGTGCATTTACAAAATTCATTGATTTTTGCCATTGAAAAACATCATGTTATTCATATACCAGAAATGATTGAAGCTACAGACTGAATGAAAGGAGCTGGCATCTCACTCTCTTTGAATCTTCTTTATCATGCTAAGAGGAGCAGGAAAAAGCAAAAAATTTCAGAATTGCACCTTGCAATGCGGAGAAATTAATGTTTGTGCATTTACAATATTCATTGATTTTTGCCATTGAAAAACATCATGTTATTCATATACCAGAAATGTTTGAAGCTACTGACTGAATGAAAGGAGCTGACATCTCACTCTCTTTGAATCTTCTTTATCATGCTAAGAGGAGCAGGAAAAAGCAAAAAATTTCAGAATTGCACCTTGCAATGCGGAGAAATTACTGTTTGTGCATTTACAATATTCATTGATTTTTGCCATTGAAAAACGTCCAGAAATGATTGAAGCTACTGACTGAATGAAAGGAGCTGGCATCTCACTCTCTTTGAATCTTCTTTATCATGCTAACAGGAGCAGGAAAAAGCAAAAAATTTCAGAATTGCACCTTGCAATGCGGAGAAATTACTGTTTGTGCATTTACAATATTCATTGATTTTTGCCATTGAAAAACGTCCAGAAATGATTGAAGCTACTGACTGAATGAAAGGAGCTGGCATCTCACTCTCTTTGAATCTTCTTTATCATGCTAAGAGGAGCAGGAAAAAGCAAAAAAATTCAGAATTGCACCTTGCAATGCGGAGAAATTACAGTTTGTGCATTTACAATATTCATTGATTTTTGCCATTGAAGAACGTCCAGAAATGATTGAAGCTACTGACTGAATGAAAGGAGCTGGCATCTCACTCTCTTTGAATCTTCTTTATCATGCTAAGAGGAGCAGGAAAAAGCAAAAAATTTCAGAATTGCACCTTGCAATGCGGAGAAATTACTGTTTGTGCATTTACAATATTCATTGATTTTTGCCATTGAAAAACGTCCAGAAATGATTGAAGCTACTGACTGAATGAAAGGAGCTGGCATCTCACTCTCTTTGAATCTTCTTTATCATGCTAAGAGGAGCAGGAAAAAGCAAAAAATTTCAGAATTGCACCTTGCAATGCGGAGAAATTACTGTTTGTGCATTTACAATATTCATTGATTTTTGCCATTGAAAAACATGTTATTCATATACCAGAAATGTTTGAAGCTCCTGACTGAATGAAAGGAGCTGGCACCTCACTCTCTTTGAATCTTCTTTATCATGCTAAGAGGAGCAGGAAAAAGCAAAAAATTTCAGAATTGCACCTTGCAATGCGGAGAAATTACTGTTTGTGCATTTACAATATTCATTGATTTTTGCCATTGAAAAACATCATGTTATTCATATACCAGAAATGTTTGAAGCTACTGACTTAATGAAAGGAGCTGGTATCTCACTCTCTTTGAATCTTCTTCATAATGCTAAGAGGAGCAGGAAAAAGCAAAAAATTTCAGAATTGCACCTTGCAATGCGGAGAAATTACTGTTTGTGCATTTACAATATTCATTGATTTTTGCCATTAAAAAACGTCCAGAAATGATTGAAGCTACTGACAATGAAAGGAGCTGGCATCTCACTCTCTTTGAATCTTCTTTATCATGCTAAGAGGAGCAGGAAAAAGCAAAAAATTTCAGAATTGCACCTTGCAATGCTGAGAAATTACTGTTTGTGCATTTACAAAATTCATTGATTTTTGCCATTGAAAAACATCATGTTATTCATATACCAGAAATGATTGAAGCTACTGACTGAATGAAAGGAGCTGGCATCTCACTCTCTTTGAATCTTCTTTATCATGCTAAGAGGAGCAGGAAAAAGCAAAAAATTTCAGAATTGCACCTTGCAATGCGGAGAAATTACTGTTTGTGCATTTACAATATTCATTGATTTTTGCCATTGAAAAACATCATGTTATTCATATACCAGAAATGTTTGAAGCTACTGACTGAATGAAAGGAGCTGACATCTCACTCTCTTTGAATCTTCTTTATCATGCTAAGAGGAGCAGGAAAAAGCAAAAAATTTCAGAATTGCACCTTGCAATGCGGAGAAATTACTGTTTGTGCATTTACAATATTCATTGATTTTTGCCATTGAAAAACGTCCAGAAATGATTGAAGCTACTGACTGAATGAAAGGAGCTGGCATCTCACTCTCTTTGAATCTTCTTTATCATGCTAACAGGAGCAGGAAAAAGCAAAAAATTTCAAAATTGCACCTTGCAATGCGGAGAAATTACTGTTTGTGCATTTACAATATTCATTGATTTTTGCCATTGAAAAACGTCCAGAAATGATTGAAGCTACTGACTGAATGAAAGGAGCTGGCATCTCACTCTCTTTGAATCTTCTTTATCATGCTAAGAGGAGCAGGAAAAAGCAAAAAAATTCAGAATTGCACCTTGCAATGCGGAGAAATTACAGTTTGTGCATTTACAATATTCATTGATTTTTGCCATTGAAGAACGTCCAGAAATGATTGAAGCTACTGACTGAATGAAAGGAGCTGGCATCTCACTCTCTTTGAATCTTCTTTATCATGCTAAGAGGAGCAGGAAAAAGTAAAAAATTTCAGAATTGCACCTTGCAATGCGGAGAAATTACTGTTTGTGCATTTACAATATTCAATGATTTTTGCCATTGAAAAACGTCCAGAAATGATTGAAGCTACTGACTGAACGAAAGGAGCTGGCATCTCACTCTCTTTGAATCTTCTTTATCATGCTAAGAGGAGCAGGAAAAAGCAAAAAATTTCAGAATTGCACCTTGCAATGCGGAGAAATTACTGTTTGTGCATTTACAATATTCATTGATTTTTGCCATTGAAAAACATCATGTTATTCATATACCAGAAATGTTTGAAGCTACTGACTTAATGAAAGGAGCTGGTATCTCACTCTCTTTGAATCTTCTTCATAATGCTAAGAGGAGCAGGAAAAAGCAAAAAATTTCAGAATTGCACCTTGCAATGCGGAGAAATTACTGTTTGTGCATTTACAATATTCATTGATTTTTGCCATTGAAAAACGTCCAGAAATGATTGAAGCTACTGACAATGAAAGGAGCTGGCATCTCACTCTCTTTGAATCTTCTTTATCATGCTAAGAGGAGCAGGAAAAAGCAAAAAATTTCAGAATTGCGCCTTGCAATGCGGAGAAATTACTGTTTGTGCATTTACAATATTCATTGATTTTTGCGATTGAAAAACATCATGTTATTCATATACCAGAAATGATTGAAGCTACTGACTGAATGAAAGGAGCTGGCATCTCACTCTCTTTGAATCTTCTTTATCATGCTAAGAGGAGCAGGAAAAAGTAAAAAAATTCAGAATTGCACCTTGCAATGCGGAGAAATTACTGTTTGTGCATTTACAATATTCAATGATTTTTGCCATTGAAAAACGTCCAGAAATGATTGAAGCTACTGACTGAATGAAAGGAGCTGGCATCTCACTCTCTTTGAATCTTGTTTATCATGCTAAGAGGAGCAGGAAAAAGCAAAAAATTTCAGAATTGCACCTTGCAATGCGGAGAAATTACTGTTTGTGCATTTACAATATTCATTGATTTTTGCCATTGAAAAACGTCCAGAAATGATTGAAGCTACTGACTGAATGAAAGGAGCTGGCATCTCACTCTCTTTGAATCTTCTTTATCATGCTAAGAGGAGCAGGAAAAAGCAAAAAATTTCAGAATTGCACCTTGCAATGCGGAGAAATTACTGTTTGTGCATTTACAATATTCATTGATTTTTGCCATTGAAAAACGTCCAGAAATGATTTAAGCTACTGACTGAATGAAAGGAGCTGGCATCTCACTCTCTTTGAATCTTCTTTATCATGCTAAGAGGAGCAGGAAAAAGCAAAAAATTTCAGAATTGCACCTTGCAATGCGGAGAAATTACTGTTTGTGCATTTACAATATTCATTGATTTTTGCCATTGAAAAATATGTTATTCATATACCAGAAATGTTTGAAGCTCCTGACTGAATGAAAGGATCTGGCACCTCACTCTCTTTGAATCTTCTTTATCATGCTAAGAGGAGCAGGAAAAAGCAAAAAATTTCAGAATTGCACCTTGCAATGCGGAGAAATTACTGTTTGTGCATTTACAATATTCATTGATTTTTGCCATTGAAAAACGTCCAGAAATGATTGAAGCTACTGACTGAATGAAAGGAGCTGTCATCTCATTCTCTTTGAATCTTCTTTATCATGCTAAGAGGAGCAGGAAAAAGCAAAAAATTTCAGAATTGCACCTTGCAATGCCGAGAAATTACTGTTTGTGCATTTACAATATTCATTGATTTTTGCCATTGAAAAATGTCCAGAAATGATTGAAGCTACTGACTGAATGAAAGGAGCTGGCATCTCACTCTCTTTGAATCTTCTTTATCATGCTAAGAGGAGCAGGAAAAAGCAAAAAATTTCAGAATTGCGCCTTGCAATGCGGAGAAATTACTGTTTGTGCATTTACAAAATTCATTGATTTTTGCCATTGAAAAACATCATGTTATTCATATACCAGAAATGATTGAAGCTACTGACTGAATGAAAGGAGCTGGCATCTCACTCTCTTTGAATCTTCTTTATCATGCTAAGAGGAGCAGGAAAAAGTAAAAAATTTCAGAATTGCACCTTGCAATGCGGAGAAATTACTGTTTGTGCATTTACAATATTCAATGATTTTTGCCATTGAAAAACGTCCAGAAATGATTGAAGCTACTGACTGAACGAAAGGAGCTGGCATCTCACTCTCTTTGAATCTTCTTTATCATGCTAAGAGGAGCAGGAAAAAGCAAAAAATTTCAGAATTGCACCTTGCAATGCGGAGAAATTACTGTTTGTGCATTTACAATATTCATTGATTTTTGCCATTGAAAAACATCATGTTATTCATATACCAGAAATGTTTGAAGCTACTGACTTAATGAAAGGAGCTGGTATCTCACTCTTTGAATCTTCTTCATAATGCTAAGAGGAGCAGGAAAAAGCAAAAAATTTCAGAATTGCGCCTTGCAATGCGGAGAAATTACTGTTTGTGCATTTACAATATTCATTGATTTTTGCCATTGAAAAACGTCCAGAAATGATTGAAGCTACTGACAATGAAAGGAGCTGGCATCTCACTCTCTTTGAATCTTCTTTATCATGCTAAGAGGAGCAGGAAAAAGCAAAAAATTTCAGAATTGCACCTTGCAATGCTGAGAAATTACTGTTTGTGCATATACAAAATTCATTGATTTTTACCATTGAAAAACATCATGTTATTCATATACCAGAAATGATTGAAGCTACTGACTGAATGAAAGGAGCTGGCATCTCACTCTCTTTGAATCTTCTTTATCATGGCTAAGAGGAGCAGGAAAAAGCAAAAAATTTCAGAATTGCACCTTGCAATGCGGAGAAATTACTGTTTGTGCATTTACAATATTCATTGATTTTTGCCATTGAAAAACATCATGTTATTCATATACCAGAAATGTTTGAAGCTACTGACTGAATGAAAGGAACTGACATCTCACTCTCTTTGAATCTTCTTTATCATGCTAAGAGGAGCAGGAAAAAGCAAAAAATTTCAGAATTGCACCTTGCAATGCGGAGAAATTACTGTTTGTGCATTTACAATATTCATTGATTTTTGCCATTGAAAAACGTCCAGAAATGATTGAAGCTACTGACTGAATGAAAGGAGCTGGCATCTCATTCTCTTTGAATCTTCTTTATCATGCTAAGAGGAGCAGGAAAAAGCAAAAAATTTCAGAATTGCACCTTGCAATGCCGAGAAATTACTGTTTGTGCATTTACAATATTCATTGATTTTTGCCATTGAAAAATGTCCAGAAATGATTGAAGCTACTGACTGAATGAAAGGAGCTGGCATCTCACTCTCTTTGAATCTTCTTTATCATGCTAAGAGGAGCAGGAAAAAGCAAAAAATTTCAGAATTGCGCCTTGCAATGCGGAGAAATTACTGTTTGTGCATTTACAAAATTCATTGATTTTTGCCATTGAAAAACATCATGTTATTCATATGCCAGGAATGATTGACGCTACTGACTGAAGGAAAGGAGCTGGCATCTCACTCTCTTTGAATCTTCTTTATCATGCTAAGAGGAGCAGGAAAAAGCAAAAAATTTCAGAATTGCACCTTGCAATGCGGAGAAATTACTGTTTGTGCATTTACAATATTCATTGATTTTTGCCATTGAAAAACGTCCAGAAATGATTGAAGCTACTGACTGAATGAAAGGAGCTGGCATCTCACTCTCTTTGAATCTTCTTTATCATGCTAAGAGGAGCAGGAAAAAGCAAAAAATTTCAGAATTGCTCCTTGCAATGCGGAGAAATTACTGTTTGTGCATTTACAATATTCATTGATTTTTGCGATTGAAAAACATCATGTTATTCATATACCAGAAATGATTGAAGCTACTGACTGAATGAAAGGAGCTGGCATCTCACTCTCTTTGAATCTTCTTTATCATGCTAAGAGGAGCAGGAAAAAGTAAAAAATTTCAGAATTGCACCTTGCAATGCGGAGAAATTACTGTTTGTGCATTTACAATATTCAATGATTTTTGCCATTGAAAAACGTCCAGAAATGATTGAAGCTACTGACTGAACGAAAGGAGCTGGCATCTCACTCTCTTTGAATCTTCTTTATCATGCTAAGAGGAGCAGGAAAAAGCAAAAAATTTCAGAATTGCACCTTGCAATGCGGAGAAATTACTGTTTGTGCATTTACAATATTCATTGATTTTTGCCATTGAAAAACATCATGTTATTCATATACCAGAAATGTTTGAAGCTACTGACTTAATGAAACGAGCTGGTATCTCACTCTTTGAATCTTCTTCATAATGCTAAGAGGAGCAGGAAAAAGCAAAAAATTTCAGAATTGCGCCTTGCAATGCGGAGAAATTACTGTTTGTGCATTTACAATATTCATTGATTTTTGCCATTGAAAAACGTCCAGAAATGATTGAAGCTACTGACAATGAAAGCAGCTGGCATCTCACTCTCTTTGAATCTTCTTTATCATGCTAAGAGGAGCAGGAAAAAGCAAAAAATTTCAGAATTGCACCTTGCAATGCTGAGAAATTACTGTTTGTGCATTTACAAAATTCATTGATTTTTACCATTGAAAAACATCATGTTATTCATATACCAGAAATGATTGAAGCTACTGACTGAATGAAAGGAGCTGGCATCTCACTCTCTTTGAATCTTCTTTATCATGGCTAAGAGGAGCAGGAAAAAGCAAAAAATTTCAGAATTGCACCTTGCAATGCGGAGAAATTACTGTTTGTGCATTTACAATATTCATTGATTTTTGCCATTGAAAAACATCATGTTATTCATATACCAGAAATGTTTGAAGCTACTGACTGAATGAAAGGAACTGACATCTCACTCTCTTTGAATCTTCTTTATCATGCTAAGAGGAGCAGGAAAAAGCAAAAAATTTCAGAATTGCACCTTGCAATGCGGAGAAATTACTGTTTGTGCATTTACAATATTCATTGATTTTTGCCATTGAAAAACGTCCAGAAATGATTGAAGCTACTGACTGAATGAAAGGAGCTGGCATCTCACTCTCTTTGAATCTTCTTTATCATGCTAAGAGGAGCAGGAAAAAGCAAAAAATTTCAGAATTGCACCTTGCAATGCGGAGAAATTACTGTTTGTGCATTTACAATATTCATTGATTTTTGCCATTGAAAAACGTCCAGAAATGATTGAAGCTACTGACTGAATGAAAGGAGCTGGCATCTCACTCTCTTTGAATCTTCTTTATCATGCTAAGAGGAGCAGGAAAAAGCAAAAAATTTCAGAATTGCACCTTGCAATGCGGAGAAATTACAGTTTGTGCATTTACAATATTCATTGATTTTTGCCATTGAAAAACGTCCAGAAATGATTGAAGCTACTGACTGAATAAAAGGAGCTGGCATCTCACTCTCTTTGAGTCTTCTTTATCATGCTAAGAGGAGCAGGAAAAAGCAAAAAATTTCAGAATTGCACCTTGCAATGCGGAGTAATTACTATTTGTGCATTTACAATATTCATTGATTTTTGCCATTGAAAAACGTCCAGAAATGATTGAAGCTACTGACTGAATGAAAGGAGCTGGCATCTCACTCTCTTTGAATCTTCTTTATCATGCTAAGAGGAGAAGGAAAAAGCAAAAAATTTCAGAATTGCACCTTGCAATGCGGAGAAATTACTGTTTGTGCATTTACAATATTCATTGATTTTTGACATTGAAAAACATGTTATTCATATACCAGAAATGTTTGAAGCTCCTGACTGAATGAAAGGAGCTGGCATCTCACTCTCTTTGAATCTTCTTTATCATGCTAAGAGGAGCAGGAAAAAGCAAAAAATTTCAGAATTGCACCTTGCAATGCGGAGAAATTACTGTTTGTGCATTTACAATATTCATTGATTTTTGCCATTGAAAAACGTCCAGAAATGATTGAAGCTACTGACTGAATGAAAGGAGCTGGCATCTCACTCTCTTTGAATCTTCTTTATCATGCTTAGAGGAGCAGGAAAAAGCAAAAAATTTCAGAATTGCACCTTGCAATGCGGAGAAATTACTGTTTGTGCATTTACAATATTCATTGATTTTTGCCATTGAAAAATGTCCAGAAATGATTGAAGCTACTGACTGAATGAAAGGAGCTGGCATCTCACTCTCTTTGAATCTTCTTTATCATGCTAAGAGGAGCAGGAAAAAGCAAAAAATTTCAGAATTGCGCCTTGCAATGCGGAGAAATTACTGTTTGTGCATTTACAAAATTCATTGATTTTTGCCATTGAAAAACATCATGTTATTCATATACCAGAAATGATTGAAGCTACTGACTGAAGGAAAGGAGCTGGCATCTCACTCTCTTTGAATCTTCTTTATCATGCTAAGAGGAGCAGGAAAAAGCAAAAAATTTCAGAATTGCACCTTGCAATGCGGAGAAATTACTGTTTGTGCATTTACAATATTCATTGATTTTTGCCATTGAAAAAAGTCCAGAAATGATTGAAGCTACTGACTGAATGAAAGGAGCTGGCATCTCACTCTCTTTGAATCTTCTTTATCATGCTAAGAGGAGCAGGAAAAAGCAAAAAATTTCAGAATTGCACCTTGCAATGCGGAGAAATTACTGTTTGTGCATTTACAATATTCATTGATTTTTGCAATTGAAAAACGTCCAGAAATGATTGAAACTACTGACTGAATGAAAGGAGCTGGCATCTCACTCTCTTTGAATCTTCTTTATCATGCTAAGAGGAGCAGGAAAAAGTAAAAAATTTCAGAATTGCACCTTGCAATGCGGAGAAATTACTGTTTGTGCATTTACAATATTCAATGATTTTTGCCATTGAAAAACGTCCAGAAATGACTGAAGCTACTGACTGAACGAAAGGAGCTGGCATCTCACTCTCTTTGAATCTTCTTTATCATGCTAAGAGGAGCAAGAAAAAGCAAAAAATTTTAGAATTGCACCTTGCAATGCGGAGAAATTACTGTTTGTGCATTTACAATATTCATTGATTTTTGCCATTGAAAAACATCATGTTATTCATATACCAGAAATGTTTGAAGCTACTGACTGAATGAAAGGAGCTGGTATCTCACTCTCTTTGAATCTTCTTCATAATGCTAAGAGGAGCAGGAAAAAGCAAAAAATTTCAGAATTGCACCTTGCAATGCGGAGAAATTACTGTTTGTGCATTTACAATATTCATTGATTTTTGCCATTGAAAAACGTCAAGAAATGATTGAAGCTACTGACAATGAAAGGAGCTGGCTTCTCACTCTCTTTGAATCTTCTTTATCATGCTAAGAGGAGCAGGAAAAAGCAAAAAATTTCAGAATTGCACCTTGCAATGCTGAGAAATTACTGTTTGTGCATTTACAAAATTCATTGATTTTTGCCATTGAAAAACATCATGTTATTCATATACCAGAAATGATTGAAGCTACTGACTGAATGAAAGGAGCTGGCATCTCACTCTCTTTGAATCTTCTTTATCATGCTAAGAGGAGCAGGAAAAAGCAAAAAATTTCAGAATTGCACCTTGCAATGCGGAGAAATTACTGTTTGTGCATTTACAATATTCATTGATTTTTGCCATTGAAAAACATCATGTTATTCATATACCAGAAATGTTTGAAGCTACTGACTGAATGAAAGGAGCTGACATCTCACTCTCTTTGAATCTTCTTTATCATGCTAAGAGGAGCAGGAAAAAGCAAAAAATTTCAGAATTGCACCTTGCAATGCGGAGAAATTACTGTTTGTGCATTTACAATATTCATTGATTTTTGCCATTGAAAAACGTCCAGAAATGATTGAAGCTACTGACTGAATGAAAGGAGCTGGCATCTCACTCTCTTTGAATCTTCTTTATCATGCTAAGAGGAGCAGGAAAAAGCAAAAAATTTCAGAATTGCACCTTGCAATGCGGAGAAATTACTGTTTGTGCATTTACAATATTCATTGATTTTTGCCATTGAAAAACGTCCAGAAATGATTGAAGCTACTGACTGAATGAAGGGAGCTGGCATCTCACTCTCTTTGAATCTTCTTTATCATGCTAAGAGGAGCAGGAAAAAGCAAAAAATTTCAGAATTGCACCTTGCAATGCGGAGAAATTACTGTTTGTGCATTTACAATATTCATTGATTTTTGCCATTGAAAAACGTCCAGAAATGATTGAAGCTACTGACTGAATGAAAGGAGCTGGCATCTCACTCTCTTTGAATCTTCTTTATCATGCTAAGAGGAGCAGGAAAAAGCAAAAAATTTCAGAATTGCACCTTGCAATGCGGAGAAATTAATGTTTGTGCATTTACAATATTCATTGATTTTTGCCATTGAAAAACGTCCAGAAATGATTGAAGCTACTGACTGAATGAAAGGAGCTGGCATCTCACTCTCTTTGAATCTTCTTTATCATGCTAAGAGGAGCAGGAAAAAGCAAAAAATTTCAGAATTGCACCTTGCAATGCGGAGAAATTACTGTTTGTGCATTTACAATATTCATTGATTTTTGCCATTGAAAAACGTCCAGAAATGATTGAAGCTACTGACTGAATGAAAGGAGCTGGCATCTCACTCTCTTTGAATCTTCTTTATCATGCTAAGAGGAGCAGGAAAAAGCAAAAAATTTCAGAATTGCACCTTGCAATGCGGAGAAATTAATGTTTGTGCATTTACAATATTCATTGATTTTTGCCATTGAAAAACATGTTATTCATATACCAGAAATGTTTGAAGCTCCTGACTGAATGAAAGGAGCTGGCACCTCACTCTCTTTGAATCTTCTTTATCATGCTAAGAGGAGCAGGAAAAAGCAAAAAATTTCAGAATTGCACCTTGCAATGCGGAGAAATTACTGTTTGTGCATTTACAATATTCATTGATTTTTGCCATTGAAAAACGTCCAGAAATGATTGAAGCTACTGACTGAATGAAAGGAGCTGGCATCTCACTCTCTTTGAATCTTCTTTATCATGCTAAGAGGAGCAGGAAAAAGCAAAAAATTTCAGAATTGCACCTTGCAATGCGGAGAAATTACTGTTTGTGCATTTACAATATTCATTGATTTTTGCCATTGAAAAATGTCCAGAAATGATTGAAGCTACTGACTGAATGAAAGGAGCTGGCATCTCACTCTCTTTGAATCTTCTTTATCATGCTAAGAGGAGCAGGAAAAAGCAAAAAATTTCAGAATTGCGCCTTGCAATGCGGAGAAATTACTGTTTGTGCATTTACAAAATTCATTGATTTTTGCCATTGAAAAACATCATGTTATTCATATACCAGAAATGATTGAAGCTACTGACTGAATGAAAGGAGCTGGCATCTCACTCTCTTTGAATCTTCTTTATCATGCTAAGAGGAGCAGGTAAAAGCAAAAAATTTCAGAATTGCACCTTGCAATGCGGAGAAATTACTGTTTGTGCATTTACAATATTCATTGATTTTTGCCATTGAAAAACATCATGTTATTCATATACCAGAAATGTTTGAAGCTACTGACTGAATGAAAGGAGCTGACATCTCACTCTCTTTGAATCTTCTTTATCATGCTAAGAGGAGCAGGAAAAAGCAAAAAATTTCAGAATTGCACCTTGCAATGCGGAGAAATTACTGTTTGTGCATTTACAATATTCATTGATTTTTGCCATTGAAAAACGTCCAGAAATGATTGAAGCTACTGACTGAATGAAAGGAGCTGGCATCTCACTCTCTTTGAATCTTCTTTATCATGCTAAGAGGAGCAGGAAAAAGCAAAAAATTTCAGAATTGCACCTTGCAATGCGGAGAAATTACTGTTTGTGCATTTACAATATTCATTGATTTTTGCCATTGAAAAACGTCCAGAAATGATTGAAGCTACTGACTGAATGAAAGGAGCTGGCATCTCACTCTCTTTGAATCTTCTTTATCATGCTAAGAGGAGCAGGAAAAAGCAAAAAATTTCAGAATTGCACCTTGCAATGCGGAGAAATTACTGTTTGTGCATTTACAATATTCATTGATTTTTGCCATTGAAAAACGTCCAGAAATGATTGAAGCTACTGACTGAATGAAAGGAGCTGGCATCTCACTCTCTTTGAATCTTCTTTATCATGCTAAGAGGAGCAGGAAAAAGCAAAAAATTTCAGAATTGCACCTTGCAATGCGGAGAAATTAATGTTTGTGCATTTACAATATTCATTGATTTTTGCCATTGAAAAACATGTTATTCATATACCAGAAATGTTTGAAGCTCCTGACTGAATGAAAGGAGCTGGCACCTCACTCTCTTTGAATCTTCTTTATCATGCTAAGAGGAGCAGGAAAAAGCAAAAAATTTCAGAATTGCACCTTGCAATGCGGAGAAATTACTGTTTGTGCATTTACAATATTCATTGATTTTTGCCATTGAAAAACGTCCAGAAATGATTGAAGCTACTGACTGAATGAAAGGAGCTGGCATCTCACTCTCTTTGAATCTTCTTTATCATGCTAAGAGGAGCAGGAAAAAGCAAAAAATTTCAGAATTGCACCTTGCAATGCGGAGAAATTACTGTTTGTGCATTTACAATATTCATTGATTTTTGCCATTGAAAAATGTCCAGAAATGATTGAAGCTACTGACTGAATGAAAGGAGCTGGCATCTCACTCTCTTTGAATCTTCTTTATCATGCTAAGAGGAGCAGGAAAAAGCAAAAAATTTCAGAATTGCGCCTTGCAATGCGGAGAAATTACTGTTTGTGCATTTACAAAATTCATTGATTTTTCCAATTGAAAAACATCATGTTATTCATATACCAGAAATGTTTGAAGCTACTGACTGAATGAAAGGAGCTGGTATCTCACTCTCTTTGAATCTTCTTCATAATGCTAATAGGAGCAGGAAAAAGCAAAAAATTTCAGAATTGCACCTTGCAATGCGGAGAAATTACTGTTTGTGCATTTACAATATTCATTGATTTTTGCCATTGGAAAACGTCCAGAAATGATTGAAGCTACTAACAATGAAAGGAGCTGGCATCTCACTCTCTTTGAATCTTCTTTATCATGCTAAGAGGAGCAGGAAAAAGCAAAAAATTTCAGAATTGCACCTTGCAATGCTGAGAAATTACTGTTTGTGCATTTACAAAATTCATTGATTTTTGCCATTGAAAAACATCATGTTATTCATATACCAGAAATGATTGAAGCTACTGACTGAATGAAAGGAGCTGGCATCTCACTCTCTTTGAATCTTCTTTATCATGCTAAGAGGAGCAGGAAAAAGCAAAAAATTTCAGAATTGCACCTTGCAATGCGGAGAAATTACTGTTTGTGCATTTACAATATTCATTGATTTTTGCCATTGAAAAACATCATGTTATTCATATACCAGAAATGTTTGAAGCTACTTACTGAATGAAAGGAGCTGACATCTCACTCTCTTTGAATCTTCTTTATCATGCTAAGAGGAGCAGGAAAAAGCAAAAAATTTCAGAATTGCACCTTGCAATGCGGAGAAATTACTGTTTGTGCATTTACAATATTCATTGATTTTTGCCATTGAAAAACGTCCAGAAATGATTGAAGCTACTGACTGAATGAAAGGAGCTGGCATCTCACTCTCTCTGAAACTTCTTTATCATGCTAAGAGGAGCAGGAAAAAGCAAAAAATTTCAGAATTGCACCTTGCAATGCGGAGAAATTACTGTTTGTGCATTTACAATATTCATTGATTTTTGCCATTGAAAAACGTCCAGAAATGATTGAAGCTACTGACTGAATGAAAGGAGCTGGCATCTCACTCTCTTTGAATCTTCTTTATCATGCTAAGAGGAGCAGGAAAAAGCAAAAAATTTCAGAATTGCACCTTGCAATGCGGAGAAATTACAGTTTGTGCATTTACAATATTCATTGATTTTTGCCATTGAAAAACGTCCAGAAATGATTGAAGCTACTGACTGAATGAAAGGAGCTGGCATCTCACTCTCTTTGAATCTTCTTTATCATGCTAAGAGGAGCAGGAAAAAGCAAAAAATTTCAGAATTGCACCTTGCAATGCGGAGAAATTACTGTTTGTGCATTTACAATATTCATTGATTTTTGCCATTGAAAAACGTCCAGAAATGATTGAAGCTACTGACTGAATGAAAGGAGCTGGCATCTCACTCTCTTTGAATCTTCTTTATCATGCTAAGAGTAGCAGGAAAAAGCAAAAAATTTCAAAATTGCACCTTGCAATGACGAGAAATTACTGTTTGTGCATTTACAATATTCATTGATTTTTGTAATTGAAAAACATGTTATTCATATACCAGAAATGTTTGAAGCTCCTGACTGAATGAAAGGAGCTGGCACCTCACTCTCTTTGAATCTTCTTTATCATGCTAAGAGGAGCAGGAAAAAGCAAAAAATTTCAGAATTGCACCTTGCAATGCGGAGAAATTACTGTTTGTGCATTTACAATATTCATTGATTTTTGCCATTGAAAAACGTCCAGAAATGATTGAAGCTACTGACTGAATGAAAGGAGCTGGCATCTCACTCTCTCTGAATCTTCTTTATCATGCTAAGAGGAGCAGGAAAAAGCAAAAAATTTCAGAATTGCACCTTGCAATGCGGAGAAATTACTGTTTGTGCATTTACAATATTCATTGATTTTTGCCATTGAAAAATGTCCAGAAATGATTGAAGCTACTGACTGAATGAAAGGAGCTGGCATCTCACTCTCTTTGAATCTTCTTTATCATGCTAAGAGGAGCAGGAAAAAGCAAAAAATTTCAGAATTGCACCTTGCAATGTGGAGAAATTACTGTTTGTGCATTTACAATATTCATTGATTTTTGCCATTGAAAAACGTCCAGAAATGATTGAAGCTACTGACTGAATGAAAGGAGCTGGCATCTCACTCTCTTTGAATCTTCTTTATCATGCTAAGAGGAGCAGGAAAAAGCAAAAAATTTCAGAATTGCACCTTGCAATGCGGAGAAATTACTGTTTGTGCATTTACAATATTCATTGATTTTTGCGATTGAAAAACATCATGTTATTCATATACCAGAAATGATTGAAGCTACTGACTGAATGAAAGGAGCTGGCATCTCACTCTCTTTGAATCTTCTTTATCATGCTAAGAGGAGCAGGAAAAAGTAAAAAATTTCAGAATTGCACCTTGCAATGCGGAGAAATTACTGTTTGTGCATTTACAATATTCAATGATTTTTGCCATTGAAAAACGTCCAGAAATGATTGAAGCTACTGACTGAATGAAAGGAGCTGGCATCTCACTCTCTTTGAATCTTGTTTATCATGCTAAGAGGAGCACGAAAAAGCAAAAAATTTCAGAATTGCACCTTGCAATGCGGAGAAATTACTGTTTGTGCATTTACAATATTCATTGATTTTTGCCATTGAAAAACGTCCAGAAATGATTGAAGCTACTGACTGAATGAAAGGAGCTGGCATCTCACTCTCTTTGAATCTTCTTTATCATGCTAAGAGGAGCAGGAAAAAGCAAAAAATTTCAGAATTGCACCTTGCAATGCGGAGAAATTACTGTTTGTGCATTTACTATATTCATTGATTTTTGCCATTGAAAAACATCGTTATTCATATACCAGAAATGATTGAAGCTACTGACTGAATGAAAGAGCTGGCATCTCACTCTCTTTGAATCTTCTTTATCATGCTAAGAGGAGCAGGAAAAAGTAAAAAATTTCAGAATTGCACCTTGCAATGCGGAGAAATTACTGTTTGTGCATTTACAATATTCATTGATTTTTGCCATTGAAAAACATCATGTTATTCATATACCAGAAATGATTGAAGCTACTGACTGAATGAAAGGAGCTGGCATCTCACTCTCTTTGAATCTTCTTTATCATGCTAAGAGGAGCAGGAAAAAGTAAAAAATTTCAGAATTGCACCTTGCAATGCGGAGAAATTACTGTTTGTGCATTTACAATATTCAATGATTTTTGCCATTGAAAAACGTCCAGAAATGATTGAAGCTACTGACTGAATGAAAGGAGCTGGCATCTCACTCTCTTTGAATCTTGTTTATCATGCTAAGAGGAGCACGAAAAAGCAAAAAATTTCAGAATTGCACCTTGCAATGCGGAGAAATTACTGTTTGTGCATTTACAATATTCATTGATTTTTGCCATTGAAAAACGTCCAGAAATGATTGAAGCTACTGACTGAATGAAAGGAGCTGGCATCTCACTCTCTTTGAATCTTCTTTATCATGCTAAGAGGAGCAGGAAAAAGCAAAAAATTTCAGAATTGCACCTTGCAATGCGGAGAAATTACTGTTTGTGCATTTACTATATTCATTGATTTTTGCCATTGAAAAACATCGTTATTCATATACCAGAAATGATTGAAGCTACTGACTGAATGAAAGAGCTGGCATCTCACTCTCTTTGAATCTTCTTTATCATGCTAAGAGGAGCAGGAAAAAGTAAAAAATTTCAGAATTGCACCTTGCAATGCGGAGAAATTACTGTTTGTGCATTTACAATATTCATTGATTTTTGCCATTGAAAAACATCATGTTATTCATATACCAGAAATGATTGAAGCTACTGACTGAATGAAAGGAGCTGGCATCTCACTCTCTTTGAATCTTCTTTATCATGCTAAGAGGAGCAGGAAAAAGTAAAAAATTTCAGAATTGCACGTTGCAATGCAGAGAAATTAATGTTTGTGCATTTACAATATTCAATGATTTTTGCCATTGAAAAACGTCCAGAAATGATTGAAGCTACTGACTGAACGAAAGGAGCTGGCATCTCGCTCTCTTTAAATCTTCTTTATCATGCAAAGAGGAGCAGGAAAAAGCAATAAATTTCAGAATTGCACCTTGCAATGCGGAGAAATCACTGTTTGTGCATTTAAAATATTCATTGATTTTTGCCATTGAAAAACATCATGTTATTCATATACCAGAAATGTTTGAAGCTACTGACTGAATGAAAGGAGCTGGCATCTCACTCTCTTTGAATCTTCTTTATCATGCTAAGAGGAGCAGGAAAAAGCAAAAAATTTCAGAATTGCACCTTGCAATGCGGAGAAATTACTGTTTGTGCATTTACAATATTCATTGATTTTTGCCATTGAAAAACGTCCAGAAATGATTGAAGCTACTGACTGAATGAAAGGAGCTGGCATCTCACTCTCTTTGAATCTTCTTTATCATGCTAAGAGGAGCAGGAAAAAGCAAAAAATTTCAGAATTGCACCTTGCAATGCGGAGAAATTACAGTTTGTGCATTTACAATATTCATTGATTTTTGCCATTGAAAAACGTCCAGAAATGATTGAAGCTACTGACTGAATGAAAGGAGCTGGCATCTCACTCTCTTTGAATCTTCTTTATCATGCTAAGAGGAGCAGGAAAAAGCAAAAAATTTCAGACTTGCACCTTGCAATGCGGAGAAATTACTGTTTGTGCATTTACAATATTCATTGATTTTTGCCATTGAAAAACATCATGTTATTCATATACCAGAAATGTTTGAAGCTACTGACTGAATCAAAGGAGCTGGCATCTCACTCTCTTTGAATCTTCTTTATCATGCTAAGAGGAGCAGGAAAAAGCAAAAAATTTCAGAATTGCACCTTGCAATGCGGAGAAATTAGTTTGTGCATTTACAATATTCATTGATTTTTGCCATTGAAAAACGTCCAGAAATGATTGAAGCTACTGACTGAATGAAAGGAGCTGGCATCTCACTCTCTTTGAATCTTCTTTATCATGCTAAGAGGAGCAGGAAAAAGCAAAAAATTTCAGAATTGCACCTTGCAATGCGGAGAAATTACTGTTTGTGCATTTACAATATTCATTGATTTTTGCCATTGAAAAACGTCCAGAAATGATTGAAGCTACTGACTGAATGAAAGGAGCTGGCATCTCACTCTCTTTGAATCTTCTTTATCATGCTAAGAGGAGCAGGAAAAAGCAAAAATTTTCAGAATTGCACCTTGCAATGCGGAGAAATTACTGTTTGTGCATTTACAATATTCATTGATTTTTGCCATTGAAAAACATGTTATTCATATACCAGAAATGTTTGAAGCTACTGACTGAATGAAAGGAGCTGGCACCTCACTCTCTTTGAATCTTCTTTATCATGCTAAGAGGAGCGGGAAAAAGCAAAAAATTTCAGAATTGCACCTTGCAATGCGGAGAAATTACTGTTTGTGCATTTACAATATTCATTGATTTTTGCCATTGAAAAACGTCCAGAAATGATTGAAGGTACTGACTGAATGAAAGGAGCTGGCATCTCACTCTCTTTGAATCTTCTTTATCATGCTAAGAGGAGCAGGAAAAAGCAAAAAATTTCAGAATTGCACCTTGCAATGCGGAGAAATTACTGTTTGTGCATTTACAATATTCATTGATTTTTGCCATTGAAAAACATCATGTTATTCATATACCAGAAATGTTTGAAGCTACTGACTGAATGAAAGGAGTTGGCATCTCACTCTCTTTGAATCTTCTTTATCATGCTAAGAGGAGCAGGAAAAAGCAAAAAATTTCAGAATTGCACCTTGCAATGCGGAGAAATTACTGTTTGTGCATTTACAATATTCATTGATTTTTGCCATTGAAAAACATCATGTTATTCATATACCAGAAATGTTTGAAGCTACTGACTGAATGAAAGGAGCTGGCATCTCACTCTCTTTGAATCTTCTTTATCATGCTAAGAGGAGCAGGAAAAAGCAAAAAATTTTAGAATTGCACATTGCAATGTGGAGAAATTACTGTTTGTGCATTTACAATATTCATTGATTTTTACCATTGAAAAACGTCCAGAAATGATTGAAGCTACTGACTGAATGAAAGTAGCTGGCATCTCACTCTCTTTGAATCTTCTTTATCATGCTAAGAGGAGCAGGAAAAAGCAAAAAATTTCAGACTTGCACCTTGCAATGCGGAGAAATTACTGTTTGTGCATTTACAATATTCATTGATTTTTGCCATTGAAAAACATCATGTTATTCATATACCAGAAATGTTTGAAGCTACTGACTGAATGAAAGGAGCTGGCATCTCACTCTCTTTGAATCTTCTTTATCATGCTAAGAGGAGCAGGAAAAAGCAAAAAATTTCAGAATTGCACCTTGCAATGCGGAGAAATTACTGTTTGTGCATTTACAATATTCATTGATTATTGCCATTGAAAAACGTCCAGAAATGATTGAAGCTACTGACTGAATGAAAGGAGCTGGCATCTCACTCTCTTTGAATCTTCTTTATCATGCTAAGAGGAGCAGGAAAAAGCAAAAAATTTCAGAATTGCACCTTGCAATGCGGAGAAATTACTGTTTGTGCATTTACAATATTCATTGATTTTTGCCATTGAAAAACGTCCAGAAATGATTGAAGCTACTGACTGAATGAAAGAAGCTGGCATCTCACTCTCTTTGAATCTTCTTTATCATGCTAAGAGGAGCAGGAAAAAGCAAAAAATTTCAGAATTGCACCTTGCAATGCGGAGAAATTACTGTTTGTGCATTTACAATATTCATTGATTTTTGCCATTGAAAAACATGTTATTCATATACCAGAAATGTTTGAAGCTACTGACTGAATGAAAGGAGCTGGCACCTCACTCTCTTTGAATCTTCTTTATCATGCTAAGAGGAGCGAGAAAAAGCAAAAAATTTCAGAATTGCACCTTGCAATGCGGAGAAATTACTGTTTGTGCATTTATAATATTCAATGATTTTTGCCATTGAAAAACGTCCAGAAATGATTGAAGCTACTGACTGAACGAAAGGAGCTGGCATCTCACTCTCTTTGAATCTTCTTTATCATGCTAAGAGGAGCAGGAAAAAGCAAAAAATTTCAGAATTGCACCTTGCAATGCGGAGAAATTACTGTTTGTGCATTTACAATATTCATTGATTTTTGCCATTGAAAAACGTCCAGAAATGATTGAAGCTACTGACTGAATGAAAGGAGCTGGCATCTCACTCTCTTTGAATCTTCTTTATCATGCTAAGAGGAGCAGGAAAAAGCAAAAAATTTCAGAATTGCACCTTGCAATGCGGAGAAATTACTGTTTGTGCATTTACAATATTCATTGATTTTTGCCATTGAAAAACATCATGTTATTCATATACCAGAAATGTTTGAAGCTACTGGCTGAATGAAAGGAGCTGACATCTCACTCTCTTTGAATCTTCTTTATCATGCTAAGAGGAGCAGGAAAAAGCAAAAAATTTCAGAATTGCACCTTGCAATGCGGAGAAATTACTGTTTGTGCATTTACAATATTCATTGATTTTTGCCATTGAAAAACGTCCAGAAATGATTGAAGCTACTGACTGAATGAAAGGAGCTGGCATCTCACTCTCTATGAATCTTCTTTATCATGCTAAGAGGAGCAGGAAAAAGCAAAAAATTTCAGAATTGCACCTTGCAATGCGGAGAAATTACTGTTTGTGCATTTACAATATTCATTGATTTTTGCCATTGAAAAACATCATGTTATTCATATACCAGAAATGTTTGAAGCTACTGACTGAATGAAAGGAGCTGGCATCTCACTCTCTTTGAATCTTCTTTATCATGCTAAGAGGAGCAGGAAAAAGCAAAAAATTTCAGAATTGCACCTTGCAATGTGGAGAAATTACTGTTTGTGCATTTACAATATTCATTGATTTTTGCCATTGAAAAACATCATGTTATTCATATACCAGAAATGTTTGAAGCTACTGACTGAATGAAAGGAGCTGGCATCTCACTCTCTTTGAATCTTCTTTATCATGCTAAGAGGAGCAGGAAAAAGCAAAAAATTTCAGAATTGCACCTTGCAATGTGGAGAAATTACTGTTTGTGCATTTACAATATTCATTGATTTTTACCATTGAAAAACGTCCAGAAATGATTGAAGCTACTGACTGAATGAAAGTAGCTGGCATCTCACTCTCTTTGAATCTTCTTTATCATGCTAAGAGGAGCAGGAAAAAGCAAAAAATTTCAGACTTGCACCTTGCAATGCGGAGAAATTACTGTTTGTGCATTTACAATATTCATTGATTTTTGCCATTGAAAAACATCATGTTATTCATATACCAGAAATGTTTGAAGCTACTGACTAAATGAAAGGAGCTGGCATCTCACTCTCTTTGAATCTTCTTTATCATGCTAAGAGGAGCAGGAAAAAGCAAAAAATTTCAGAATTGCACCTTGCAATGTGGAGAAATTACTGATTGTGCATTTACAATATTCATTGATTTTTACCATTGAAAAACGTCCAGAAATGATTGAAGCTACTGACTGAATGAAAGTAGCTGGCATCTCACTCTCTTTGAATCTTCTTTATCATGCTAAGAGGAGCAGGAAAAAGCAAAAAATTTCAGACTTGCACCTTGCAATGCGGAGAAATTACTGTTTGTGCATTTACAATATTCATTGATTTTTGCCATTGAAAAACATCATGTTATTCATATACCAGAAATGTTTGAAGCTACTGACTGAATCAAAGGAGCTGGCATCTCACTCTCTTTGAATCTTCTTTATCATGCTAAGAGGAGCAGGAAAAAGCAAAAAATTTCAGAATTGCACCTTGCAATGCGGAGAAATTACTGTTTGTGCATTTACAATATTCATTGATTTTTGCCATTGAAAAACGTCCAGAAATGATTGAAGCTACTGACTGAATGAAAGGAGCTGGCATCTCACTCTCTTTGAATCTTCTTTATCATGCTAAGAGGAGCAGGAAAAAGCAAAAAATTTCAGAATTGCACCTTGCAATGCGGAGAAATTACTGTTTGTGCATTTACAATATTCATTGATTTTTGCCATTGAAAAACGTCCAGAAATGATTGAAGCTACTGACTGAATGAAAGGAGCTGGCATCTCACTCTCTTTGAATCTTCTTTATCATGCTAAGAGGAGCAGGAAAAAGCAAAAAATTTCAGAATTGCACCTTGCAATGCGGAGAAATTACTGTTTGTGCATTTACAATATTCATTGATTTTTGCCATTGAAAAACATCATGTTATTCATATACCAGAAATGTTTGAAGCTACTGACTGAATGAAAGGAGTTGGCATCTCACTCTCTTTGAATCTTCTTTATCATGCTAAGAGGAGCAGGAAAAAGCAAAAAATTTCAGAATTGCACCTTGCAATGCGGAGAAATTACTGTTTGTGCATTTACAATATTCATTGATTTTTGCCATTGAAAAACATCATGTTATTCATATACCAGAAATGTTTGAAGCTACTGACTGAATGAAAGGAGCTGGCATCTCACTCTCTTTGAATCTTCTTTATCATGCTAAGAGGAGCAGGAAAAAGCAAAAAATTTTAGAATTGCACATTGCAATGTGGAGAAATTACTGTTTGTGCATTTACAATATTCATTGATTTTTACCATTGAAAAACGTCCAGAAATGATTGAAGCTACTGACTGAATGAAAGTAGCTGGCATCTCACTCTCTTTGAATCTTCTTTATCATGCTAAGAGGAGCAGGAAAAAGCAAAAAATTTCAGACTTGCACCTTGCAATGCGGAGAAATTACTGTTTGTGCATTTACAATATTCATTGATTTTTGCCATTGAAAAACATTATGTTATTCATATACCAGAAATGTTTGAAGCTACTGACTGAATGAAAGGAGCTGGCATCTCACTCTCTTTGAATCTTCTTTATCATGCTAAGAGGAGCAGGAAAAAGCAAAAAATTTCAGAATTGCACCTTGCAATGCGGAGAAATTACTGTTTGTGCATTTACAATATTCATTGATTTTTGCCATTGAAAAACGTCCAGAAATGATTGAAGCTACTGACTGAATGAAAGGAGCTGGCATCTCACTCTCTTTGAATCTTCTTTATCATGCTAAGAGGAGCAGGAAAAAGCAAAAAATTTCAGAATTGCACCTTGCAATGCGGAGAAATTACTGTTTGTGCATTTACAATATTCATTGATTTTTGCCATTGAAAAACGTCCAGAAATGATTGAAGCTACTGACTGAATGAAAGGAGCTGGCATCTCACTCTCTTTGAATCTTCTTTATCATGCTAAGAGGAGCAGGAAAAAGCAAAAAATTTCAGAATTGCACCTTGCAATGCGGAGAAATTACTGTTTGTGCATTTACAATATTCATTGATTTTTGCCATTGAAAAACATGTTATTCATATACCAGAAATGTTTGAAGCTACTGACTGAATGAAAGGAGCTGGCACCTCACTCTCTTTGAATCTTCTTTATCATGCTAAGAGGAGCGAGAAAAAGCAAAAAATTTCAGAATTGCACCTTGCAATGCGGAGAAATTACTGTTTGTGCATTTACAATATTCATTGATTTTTGCCATTGAAAAACGTCCAGAAATGATTGAAGGTACTGACTGAATGAAAGGAGCTGGCATCTCACTCTCTTTGAATCTTCTTTATCATGCTAAGAGGAGCAGGAAAAAGCAAAAAATTTCAGAATTGCACCTTGCAATGCGGAGAAATTACTGTTTGTGCATTTACAATATTCATTGATTTTTGCCATTGAAAAACGTCCAGAAATGATTGAAGCTACTGACTGAATGAAAGGAGCTGGCATCTCACTCTCTTTGAATGTTCTTTATCATGCTAAGAGGAGCAGGAAAAAGCAAAAAATTTCAGAATTGCACCTTGCAATGTGGAGAAATTACTGTTTGTGCATTTACAATATTCATTGATTTTTACCATTGAAAAACGTCCAGAAATGATTGAAGCTACTGACTGAATGAAAGTAGCTGGCATCTCACTCTCTTTGAATCTTCTTTATCATGCTAAGAGGAGCAGGAAAAAGCAAAAATTTTCAGACTTGCACCTTGCAATGCGGAGAAATTACTGTTTGTGCATTTACAATATTCATTGATTTTTGCCATTGAAAAACGTCCAGAAATGATTGAAGGTACTGACTGAATGAAAGGAGCTGGCATCTCACTCTCTTTGAATCTTCTTTATCATGCTAAGAGGAGCAGGAAAAAGCAAAAAATTTTAGAATTGCACATTGCAATGTGGAGAAATTACTGTTTGTGCATTTACAATATTCATTGATTTTTACCATTGAAAAACGTCCAGAAATGATTGAAGCTACTGACTGAATGAAAGTAGCTGGCATCTCACTCTCTTTGAATCTTCTTTATCATGCTAAGAGGAGCAGGAAAAAGCAAAAAATTTCAGACTTGCACCTTGCAATGCGGAGAAATTACTGTTTGTGCATTTACAATATTCATTGATTTTTGCCATTGAAAAACATCATGTTATTCATATACCAGAAATGTTTGAAGCCACTGACTGAATGAAAGGAGCTGGCATCTCACTCTCTTTGAATCTTCTTTATCCTGCTAAGAGGAGCAGGAAAAAGCAAAAAATTTCAGAATTGCACCTTGCAATGCGGAGAAATTACTGTTTGTGCATTTACAATATTCATTGATTTTTGCCATTGAAAAACGTCCAGAAATGATTGAAGCTACTGACTGAATGAAAGGAGCTGGCATCTCACTCTCTTTGTATCTTCTTTATCATGCTAAGAGGAGCAGGAAAAAGCAAAAAATTTCAGAATTGCACCTTGCAATGCGGAGAAATTACTGTTTGTGCATTTACAATATTCATTGATTTTTGCCATTGAAAAACGTCCAGAAATGATTGAAGCTACTGACTGAATGAAAGGAGCTGGCATCTCACTCTCTTTGAATCTTCTTTATCATGCTAAGAGGAGCAGGAAAAAGCAAAAAATTTCAGAATTGCACGTTGCAATGCGGAGAAATTACTGTTTGTGCATTTACAATATTCATTGATTTTTGCCATTGAAAAACATGTTATTCATATACCAGAAATGTTTGAAGCTACTGACTGAATGAAAGGAGCTGGCACCTCACTCTCTTTGAATCTTCTTTATCATGCTAAGAGGAGCGGGAAAAAGCAAAAAATTTCAGAATTGCACCTTGCAATGCGGAGAAATTACTGTTTGTGCATTTACAATATTCATTGATTTTTGCCATTGAAAAACGTCCAGAAATGATTGAAGGTACTGACTGAATGAAAGGAGCTGGCATCTCACTCTCTTTGAATCTTCTTTATCATGCTAAGAGGAGCAGGAAAAAGCAAAAAATTTCAGAATTGCACCTTGCAATGCGGAGAAATTACTGTTTGTGCATTTACAATATTCATTGATTTTTGCCATTGAAAAACGTCCAGAAATGATTGAAGCTACTGACTGAATGAAAGGAGCTGGCATCTCACTCTCTTTGAATCTTCTTTATCACGCTAAGAGGAGCAGGAAAAAGCAAAAAATTTCAGAATTGCACCTTGCAATGCGGAGAAATTACAGTTTGTGCATTTACAATATTCATTGATTTTTGCCATTGAAAAACATCCAGAAATGATTGAAGCTACTGACTGAATGAAAGAAGCTGGCATCTCACTCTCTTTGAATCTTCTTTATCATGCTAAGAGGAGCAGGAAAAAGCAAAAAATTTCAGAATTGCACCTTGCAATGCGGAGAAATTACTGTTTGTGCATTTACAATATTCATTGATTTTTGCCATTGAAAAACATCATGTTATTCATATACCAGAAATGTTTGAAGCTACTGACTGAATGAAAGGAGCTGGCATCTCACTCTCTTTGAATCTTCTTTATCATGCTAAGAGGAGCAGGAAAAAGCAAAAAATTTCAGAATTGCACCTTGCAATGTGGAGAAATTACTGTTTGTGCATTTACAATATTCATTGATTTTTACCATTGAAAAACGTCCAGAAATGATTGAAGCTACTGACTGAATGAAAGGAGCTGGCATCTCACTCTCTTTGAATCTTCTTTATCATGCTAAGAGGAGCAGGAAAAAGCAAAAAATTTCAGACTTGCACCTTGCAATGCGGAGAAATTACTGTTTGTGCATTTACAATATTCATTGATTTTTGCCATTGAAAAACATCATGTTATTCATATACCAGAAATGTTTGAAGCTACTGACTGAATGAAAGGAGCTGGCATCTCACTCTCTTTGAATCTTCTTTATCATGCTAAGAGGAGCAGGAAAAAGCAAAAAATTTCAGACTTGCACCTTGCAATGCGGAGAAATTACTGTTTGTGCATTTACAATATTCATTGATTTTTGCCATTGAAAAACATCATGTTATTCATATACCAGAAATGTTTGAAGCTACTGACTGAATGAAAGGAGCTGGCATCTCACTCTCTTTGAATCTTCTTTATCATGCTAAGAGGAGCAGGAAAAAGCAAAAAATTTCAGAATTGCACCTTGCAATGCGGAGAAATTACTGTTTGTGCATTTACAATATTCATTGATTTTTGCCATTGAAAAACGTCCAGAAATGATTGAAGCTACTGACTGAATGAAAGGAGCTGGCATCTCACTCTCTTTGAATCTTCTTTATCATGCTAAGAGGAGCAGGAAAAAGCAAAAAATTTCAGAATTGCACCTTGCAATGCGGAGAAATTACTGTTTGTGCATTTACAATATTCATTGATTTTTGCCATTGAAAAACGTCCAGAAATGATTGAAGCTACTGACTGAATGAAAGGAGCTGGCATCTCACTCTCTTTGAATCTTCTTTATCATGCTAAGAGGAGCAGGAAAAAGCAAAAAATTTCAGAATTGCACCTTGCAATGCGGAGAAATTACTGTTTGTGCATTTACAATATTCGTTGATTTTTGCCATTGAAAAACGTCCAGAAATGATTGAAGCTACTGACTGAATGAAAGGAGCTGGCATCTCACTCTCTTTGAATCTTCTTTATCATGCTAAGAGGAGCAGGAAAATGCAAAAAATTTCAGAATTGCACCTTGCAATGCGGAGAAATTACAGTTTGTGCATTTACAATATTCATTGATTTTTGCCATTGAAAAACGTCCAGAAATGATTGAAGCTACTGACTGAATGAAAGGAGCTGGCATCTCACTCTCTTTGAATCTTCTTTATCATGCTAAGAGGAGCAGGAAAAAGCAAAAAATTTCAGAATTGCACCTTGCAATGCGGAGAAATTACTGTTTGTGCATTTACAATATTCATTGATTTTTGCCATTGAAAAACATGTTATTCATATACCAGAAATGTTTGAAGCTCCTGACTGAATGAAAGGAGCTGGCACCTCACTCTCTTTGAATCTTCTTTATCATGCTAAGAGGAGCAGGAAAAAGCAAAAAATTTCAGAATTGCACCTTGCAATGCGGAGAAATTACTGTTTGTGCATTTACAATATTCGTTGATTTTTGCCATTGAAAAACGTCCAGAAATGATAGAAGCTACTGACTGAATGAAAGGAGCTGGCATCTCACTCTCTTTGAATCTTCTTTATCATGCTAAGAGGAGCAGGAAAAAGCAAAAAATTTCAGAATTGCACCTTGCAATGCGGAGAAATTACTGTTTGTGCATTTACAATATTCATTGATTTTTGCCATTGAAAAATGTCCAGAAATGATTGAAGCTACTGACTGAATGAAAGGAGCTGGCATCTCACTCTCTTTGAATCTTCTTTATCATGCTAAGAGGAGCAGGAAAAAGCAAAAAATTTCAGAATTGCGCCTTGCAATGCGGAGAAATTACTGTTTGTGCATTTACAAAATTCATTGATTTTTGCCATTGAAAAACATCATGTTATTCATATACCAGAAATGATTGAAGCTACTGACTGAAGGAAAGGAGCTGGCATCTCACTCTCTTTGAATCTTCTTTATCATGCTAAGAGGAGCAGGAAAAAGCAAAAAATTTCAGAATTGCACCTTGCAATGCGGAGAAATTACTGTTTGTGCATTTACAATATTCATTGATTTTTGCCATTGAAAAACGTCCAGAAATGATTGAAGCTACTGACTGAATGAAAGGAGCTGGCATCTCACTCTCTTTGAATCTTCTTTATCATGCTAAGAGGAGCAGGAAAAAGCAAAAAATTTCAGAATTGCACCTTGCAATGCGGAGAAATTACTGTTTGTGCATTTACAATATTCATTGATTTTTGCGATTGAAAAACATCATGTTATTCATATACCAGAAATGATTGAAGCTACTGACTGAATGAAAGGAGCTGGCATCTCACTCTCTTTGAATCTTCTTTATCATGCTAAGAGGAGCAGGAAAAAGTAAAAAATTTCAGAATTGCACCTTGCAATGCGGAGAAATTACTGTTTGTGCATTTACAATATTCAATGATTTTTGCCATTGAAAAACGTCCAGAAATGATTGAAGCTACTGACTGAATGAAAGGAGCTGGTATCTCACTCTCTTTGAATCTTGTTTATCATGCTAAGAGGAGCAGGAAAAAGCAAAAAATTTCAGAATTGCACCTTGCAATGCGGAGAAATTACTGTTTGTGCATTTACAATATTCATTGATTTTTGCCATTGAAAAACGTCCAGAAATGATTGAAGCTACTGACTGAATGAAAGGAGCTGGCATCTCACTCTCTTTGAATCTTCTTTATCATGCTAAGAGGAGCAGGAAAAAGCAAAAAATTTCAGAATTGCACCTTGCAATGCGGAGAAATTACTGTTTGTGCATTTACAATATTCATTGATTTTTGCTATTGAAAAACATCATGTTATTCATATACCAGAAATGATTGAAGCTACTGACTGAATGAAAGGAGCTGGCATCTCACTCTCTTTGAATCTTCTTTATCATGCTAAGAGGAGCAGGAAAAAGCAAAAAATTTCAGAATTGCACCTTGCAATGCGGAGAAATTACAGTTTGTGCATTTACAATATTCATTGATTTTTGCCATAGAAAAACGTCCAGAAATGATTGAAGCTACTGACTGAATGAAAGGAGCTGGCATCTCACTCTCTTTGAATATTCTTTATCATGCTAAGAGGAGCAGGAAAAAGCAAAAAATTTCAGAATTGCACCTTGCAATGCGGAGAAATTACTGTTTGTGCATTTACAATATTCATTGATTTTTGCCATTGAAAAACGTCCAGAAATGATTGAAGGTACTGACTGAATGAAAGGAGCTGGAATATCACTCTCTTTGAATCTTCTTTATCATGCTAAGAGGAGCAGGAAAAAGCAAAAAATTTCAGAATTGCACCTTGCAATGCGGAGAAATTACTGTTTGTGCATTTACAATATTCATTGATTTTTGCCATTGAAAAACGTCCAGAAATGATTGAAGCTACTGACTGAATGAAAGGAGCTGGCATCTCACTCTCTTTGAATCTTCTTTATCATGCTAAGAGGAGCAGGAAAAAGCAAAAAATTTCAGAATTGCACCTTGCAATGCGGAGAAATTACTGTTTGTGCATTTACAATATTCATTGATTTTTGCCATTGAAAAATGTCCAGAAATGATTGAAGCTACTGACTGAATGAAAGGAGCTGGCATCTCACTCTCTTTGAATCTTCTTTATCATGCTAAGAGGAGCAGGAAAAAGCAAAAAATTTCAGAATTGCGCCTTGCAATGCGGAAAAATTACTGTTTGTGCATTTACAAAATTCATTGATTTTTGCCATTGAAAAAAATCATGTTATTCATATACCAGAAATGATTGAAGCTACTGACTGAAGGAAAGGAGCTGGCATCTCACTCTCTTTGAATCTTCTTTATCATGCTAAGAGGAGCAGGAAAAAGCAAAAAATTTCAGAATTGCACCTTGCAATGCGGAGAAATTACTGTTTGTGCATTTACAATATTCATTGATTTTTGCCATTGAAAAACATCCAGAAATGATTGAAGCTACTGACTGAATGAAAGGAGCTGGCATCTCACTCTCTTTGAATCTTCTTTATCATGCTAAGAGGAGCAGGAAAAAGCAAAAAATTTCAGAATTGCACCTTGCAATGCGGAGAAATTACAGTTTGTGCATTTACAATATTCATTGATTTTTGCCATTGAAAAACGTCCAGAAATGATTGAAGCTACTGACTGAATGAAAGGAGCTGGCATCTCACTCTCTTTGAATATTCTTTATCATGCTAAGAGGAGCAGGAAAAAGCAAAAAATTTCAGAATTGCACCTTGCAATGCGGAGAAATTACTGTTTGTGCATTTACAATATTCATTGATTTTTGCCATTGAAAAACGTCCAGAAATGATTGAAGGTACTGACTGAATGAAAGGAGCTGGAATATCACTCTCTTTGAATCTTCTTTATCATGCTAAGAGGAGCAGGAAAAAGCAAAAAATTTCAGAATTGCACCTTGCAATGCGGAGAAATTACTGTTTGTGCATTTACAATATTCATTGATTTTTGCCATTGAAAAACGTCCAGAAATGATTGAAGCTACTGACTGAATGAAAGGAGCTGGCATCTCACTCTCTTTGAATCTTCTTTATCATGCTAAGAGGAGCAGGAAAAAGCAAAAAATTTCAGAATTGCACCTTGCAATGCGGAGAAATTACTGTTTGTGCATTTACAATATTCATTGATTTTTGCCATTGAAAAATGTCCAGAAATGATTGAAGCTACTGACTGAATGAAAGGAGCTGGCATCTCACTCTCTTTGAATCTTCTTTATCATGCTAAGAGGAGCAGGAAAAAGCAAAAAATTTCAGAATTGCGCCTTGCAATGCGGAGAAATTACTGTTTGTGCATTTACAAAATTCATTGATTGTTGCCATTGAAAAACATCATGTTATTCATATACCAGAAATGATTGAAGCTACTGACTGAAGGAAAGGAGCTGGCATCTCACTCTCTTTGAATCTTCTTTATCATGCTAAGAGGAGCAGGAAAAAGCAAAAAATTTCAGAATTGCACCTTGCAATGCGGAGAAATTACTGTTTGTGCATTTACAATATTCATTGATTTTTGCCATTGAAAAACATCCAGAAATGATTGAAGCTACTGACTGAATGAAAGGAGCTGGCATCAATATTCATTGATTTTTGCCATTGAAAAACGTTTTTCATATACCAGAAATGTTTGAAGCTACTGACTGAATGAAAGGAGCTGGCATCTCACTCTCTTTGAATCTTCTTTATCATGCTAGGATTAGCAGGAAAAAGCAAAAAATTTCAGAATTGCACCTTGCAATGTGGAGATATTACTGTTTGTGCATTTACAATATTCATTGATTTTTGCCATTGAAAAACATGTTTTTCATATACCAGAAATGTTTGAAGCTACTGACTGAATGAAAGGAGCTGGCATCTCACTCTCTTTGAATCTTCTTTATCATGCTAGGAATAACAGGAAAAAGCAAAAAATTTCAGAATTGCACCTTGCAATGTGGAGATATTACTGTTTGTGCATTTACAATATTCATTGATTTTTGCCATTGAAAAACATGTTTTTCATATACCAGAAATGTTTGAAGCTACTGACTGAATGAAAGGAGCTGGCATCTCACTCTCTTTGAATCTTCTTTATCATGCTAGGATTAACAGGAAAAAGCTAAAAATTTCAGAATTGCACCGTGCAATGTGGAGATATTACTGTTTGTGCATTTACAATATTCATTGATTTTTGCCATTGAAAAACATGTTTTTCATATACCAGAAATGTTTGAAGCTACTGACTGAATGAAAGGAGCTGGCATCTCACTCTCTTTGAATCTTCTTTATCATGCTAGGATTAACAGGAAAAAGCTAAAAATTTCAGAATTGCACCGTGCAATGTGGAGATATTACTGTTTGTGCATTTACAATATTCATTGATTTTTGCCATTGAAAAACATGTTTTTCATATACCAGAAATGTTTGAAGCTACTGACTGAATGAAAGGAGCTGGCATCTCACTCTCTTTGAATCTTCTTTATCATGCTAGGATTAGCAGGAAAAAGCAAAAAATTTCAGAATTGCACCTTGCAATGTGGAGATATTACTGTTTGTGCATTTACAATATTCATTGATTTTTGCCATTGAAAAACATGTTTTTCATATACCAGAAATGTTTGAAGCTACTGACTGAATGAAAGGAGCTGGCATCTCACTCTCTTTGAATCTTCTTTATCATGCTAGGATTAGTAGGAAAAAGCTAAAAATTTCAGAATTGCACCGTGCAATGTGGAGATATTACTGTTTGTGCATTTACAATATTCATTGATTTTTGCCATTGAAAAACATGTTTTTCATATACCAGAAATGTTTGAAGCTACTGACTGAATGAAAGGAGCTGGCATCTCACTCTCTTTGAATCTTCTTTATCATGCTAGGATTAGCAGGAAAAAGCAAAAAATTTCAGAATTGCACCTTGCAATGCGGAGATATTACTGTTTGTGCATTTACAATATTCATTGATTTTTGCCATTGAAAAACATGTTTTTCATATACCAGAAATGTTTGAAGCTACTGATTGAATGAAAGGAGCTGGCATCTCACTCTCTTTGAATCTTCTTTATCATGCTAGGATTAACAGGAAAAAGCTAAAAATTTCAGAATTGCACCTTGCAATGTGGAGATATTACTGTTTGTGCATTTACAATATTCATTGATTTTTGCCATTGAAAAACATGTTTTTCATATACCAGAAATGTTTGAAGCTACTGACTGAATGAAAGGAGCTGGCATCTCACTCTCTTTGAATCTTCTTTATCATGCTAGGATTAACAGGAAAAAGCTAAAAATTTCAGAATTGCACCTTGCAATGTGGAGATATTACTGTTTGTGCATTTACAATATTCATTGATTTTTGCCATTGAAAAACATGTTTTTCATATACCAGAAATGTTTGAAGCTACTGACTGAATGAAAGGAGCTGGCATCTCACTCTCTTTGAATCTTCTTTATCATGCTAGGATTAACAGGAAAAAGCTAAAAATTTCAGAATTGCACCGTGCAATGTGGAGATATTACTGTTTGTGCATTTACAATATTCATTGATTTTTGCCATTGAAAAACATGTTTTTCATATACCAGAAATGTTTGAAGCTACTGACTGAATGAAAGGAGCTGGCATCTCACTCTCTTTGAATCTTCTTTATCATGCTAGGATTAACAGGAAAAAGCAAAAAATTTCAGAATTGCACCTTGCAATGTGGAGATATTACTGTTTGTGCATTTACAATATTCATTGATTTTTGCCATTGAAAAACGTTTTTCATATACCAGAAATGTTTGAAGCTACTGACTGAATGAAAGGAGCTGGCATCTCACTCTCTTTGAATCTTCTTTATCATGCTAGGATTAACAGGAAAAAGCTAAAAATTTCAGAATTGCACCGTGCAATGTGGAGATATTACTGTTTGTGCATTTACAATATTCATTGATTTTTGCCATTGAAAAACATGTTTTTCATATACCAGAAATGTTTGAAGCTACTGACTGAATGAAAGGAGCTGGCATCTCACTCTCTTTGAATCTTCTTTATCATGCTAGGATTAGCAGGAAAAAGCAAAAAATTTCAGAATTGCACCTTGCAATGTGGAGATATTACTGTTTGTGCATTTACAATATTCATTGATTTTTGCCATTGAAAAACATGTTTTTCATATACCAGAAATGTTTGAAGCTACTGACTGAATGAAAGGAGCTGGCATCTCACTCTCTTTGAATCTTCTTTATCATGCTAGGATTAACAGGAAAAAGCTAAAAATTTCAGAATTGCACCGTGCAATGTGGAGATATTACTGTTTGTGCTTTTACAATATTCATTGATTTTTGCCATTGAAAAACATGTTTTTCATATACCAGAAATGTTTGAAGCTACTGACTGAATGAAAGGAGCTGGCATCTCACTCTCTTTGAATCTTCTTTATCATGCTAGGATTAACAGGAAAAAGCAAAAAATTTCAGAATTGCACCTTGCAATGTGGAGATATTACTGTTTGTGCATTTACAATATTCATTGATTTTTGCCATTGAAAAACGTTTTTCATATACCAGAAATGTTTGAAGCTACTGACTGAATGAAAGGAGCTGGCATCTCACTCTCTTTGAATCTTCTTTATCATGCTAGGATTAACAGGAAAAAGCTAAAAATTTCAGAATTGCACCGTGCAATGTGGAGATATTACTGTTTGTGCATTTACAATATTCATTGATTTTTGCCATTGAAAAACATGTTTTTCATATACCAGAAATGTTTGAAGCTACTGACTGAATGAAAGGAGCTGGCATCTCACTCTCTTTGAATCTTCTTTATCATGCTAGGATTAGCAGGAAAAAGCAAAAAATTTCAGAATTGCACCTTGCAATGTGGAGATATTACTGTTTGTGCATTTACAATATTCATTGATTTTTGCCATTGAAAAACATGTTTTTCATATACCAGAAATGTTTGAAGCTACTGACTGAATGAAAGGAGCTGGCATCTCACTCTCTTTGAATCTTCTTTATCATGCTAGGATTAACAGGAAAAAGCTAAAAATTTCAGAATTGCACCGTGCAATGTGGAGATATTACTGTTTGTGCTTTTACAATATTCATTGATTTTTGCCATTGAAAAACATGTTTTTCATATACCAGAAATGTTTGAAGCTACTGACTGAATGAAAGGAGCTGGCATCTCACTCTCTTTGAATCTTCTTTATCATGCTAGGATTAGCAGGAAAAAGCAAAAAATTTCAGAATTGCACCTTGCAATGCGGAGATATTACTGTTTGTGCATTTACAATATTCATTGATTTTTGCCATTGAAAAACATGTTTTTCATATACCAGAAATGTTTGAAGCTACTGACTGAATGAAAGGAGCTGGCATCTCACTCTCTTTGAATCTTCTTTATCATGCTAGGATTAACAGGAAAAAGCTAAAAATTTCAGAATTGCACCGTGCAATGTGGAGATATTACTGTTTGTGCATTTACAATATTCATTGATTTTTGCCATTGAAAAACATGTTTTTCATATACCAGAAATGTTTGAAGCTACTGACTGAATGAAAGGAGCTGGCATCTCACTCTCTTTGAATCTTCTTTATCATGCTAGGATTAGCAGGAAAAAGCAAAAAATTTCAGAATTGCACCTTGCAATGTGGAGATATTACTGTTTGTGCATTTACAATATTCATTGATTTTTGCCATTGAAAAACATGTTTTTCATATACCAGAAATGTTTGAAGCTACTGACTGAATGAAAGGAGCTGGCATCTCACTCTCTTTGAATCTTCTTTATCATGCTAGGATTAGTAGGAAAAAGCTAAAAATTTCAGAATTGCACCGTGCAATGTGGAGATATTACTGTTTGTGCATTTACAATATTCATTGATTTTTGCCATTGAAAAACATGTTTTTCATATACCAGAAATGTTTGAAGCTACTGACTGAATGAAAGGAGCTGGCATCTCACTCTCTTTGAATCTTCTTTATCATGCTAGGATTAGCAGGAAAAAGCAAAAAATTTCAGAATTGCACCTTGCAATGCGGAGATATTACTGTTTGTGCATTTACAATATTCATTGATTTTTGCCATTGAAAAACATGTTTTTCATATACCAGAAATGTTTGAAGCTACTGATTGAATGAAAGGAGCTGGCATCTCACTCTCTTTGAATCTTCTTTATCATGCTAGGATTAACAGGAAAAAGCTAAAAATTTCAGAATTGCACCTTGCAATGTGGAGATATTACTGTTTGTGCATTTACAATATTCATTGATTTTTGCCATTGAAAAACATGTTTTTCATATACCAGAAATGTTTGAAGCTACTGACTGAATGAAAGGAGCTGGCATCTCACTCTCTTTGAATCTTCTTTATCATGCTAGGATTAACAGGAAAAAGCTAAAAATTTCAGAATTGCACCGTGCAATGTGGAGATATTACTGTTTGTGCATTTACAATATTCATTGATTTTTGCCATTGAAAAACATGTTTTTCATATACCAGAAATGTTTGAAGCTACTGACTGAATGAAAGGAGCTGGCATCTCACTCTCTTTGAATCTTCTTTATCATGCTAGGATTAACAGGAAAAAGCAAAAAATTTCAGAATTGCACCTTGCAATGTGGAGATATTACTGTTTGTGCATTTACAATATTCATTGATTTTTGCCATTGAAAAACGTTTTTCATATACCAGAAATGTTTGAAGCTACTGACTGAATGAAAGGAGCTGGCATCTCACTCTCTTTGAATCTTCTTTATCATGCTAGGATTAACAGGAAAAAGCTAAAAATTTCAGAATTGCACCGTGCAATGTGGAGATATTACTGTTTGTGCATTTACAATATTCATTGATTTTTGCCATTGAAAAACATGTTTTTCATATACCAGAAATGTTTGAAGCTACTGACTGAATGAAAGGAGCTGGCATCTCACTCTCTTTGAATCTTCTTTATCATGCTAGGATTAGCAGGAAAAAGCAAAAAATTTCAGAATTGCACCTTGCAATGTGGAGATATTACTGTTTGTGCATTTACAATATTCATTGATTTTTGCCATTGAAAAACATGTTTTTCATATACCAGAAATGTTTGAAGCTACTGACTGAATGAAAGGAGCTGGCATCTCACTCTCTTTGAATCTTCTTTATCATGCTAGGATTAACAGGAAAAAGCTAAAAATTTCAGAATTGCACCGTGCAATGTGGAGATATTACTGTTTGTGCATTTACAATATTCATTGATTTTTGCCATTGAAAAACATGTTTTTCATATACCAGAAATGTTTGAAGCTACTGACTGAATGAAAGGAGCTGGCATCTCACTCTCTTTGAATCTTCTTTATCATGCTAGGATTAACAGGAAAAAGCTAAAAATTTCAGAATTGCACCGTGCAATGTGGAGATATTACTGTTTGTGCATTTACAATATTCATTGATTTTTGCCATTGAAAAACATGTTTTTCATATACCAGAAATGTTTGAAGCTACTGACTGAATGAAAGGAGCTGGCATCTCACTCTCTTTGAATCTTCTTTATCATGCTAGGATTAACAGGAAAAAGCTAAAAATTTCAGAATTGCACCGTGCAATGTGGAGATATTACTGTTTGTGCATTTACAATATTCATTGATTTTTGCCATTGAAAAACATGTTTTTCATATACCAGAAATGTTTGAAGCTACTGACTGAATGAAAGGAGCTGGCATCTCACTCTCTTTGAATCTTCTTTATCATGCTAGGATTAGCAGGAAAAAGCAAAAAATTTCAGAATTGCACCTTGCAATGTGGAGATATTACTGTTTGTGCATTTACAATATTCATTGATTTTTGCCATTGAAAAACATGTTTTTCATATACCAGAAATGTTTGAAGCTACTGACTGAATGAAAGGAGCTGGCATCTCACTCTCTTTGAATCTTCTTTATCATGCTAGGATTAGTAGGAAAAAGCTAAAAATTTCAGAATTGCACCGTGCAATGTGGAGATATTACTGTTTGTGCATTTACAATATTCATTGATTTTTGCCATTGAAAAACATGTTTTTCATATACCAGAAATGTTTGAAGCTACTGACTGAATGAAAGGAGCTGGCATCTCACTCTCTTTGAATCTTCTTTATCATGCTAGGATTAACAGGAAAAAGCTAAAAATTTCAGAATTGCACCTTGCAATGTGGAGATATTACTGTTTGTGCATTTACAATATTCATTGATTTTTGCCATTGAAAAACATGTTTTTCATATACCAGAAATGTTTGAAGCTACTGACTGAATGAAAGGAGCTGGCATCTCACTCTCTTTGAATCTTCTTTATCATGCTAGGATTAACAGGAAAAAGCTAAAAATTTCAGAATTGCACCGTGCAATGTGGAGATATTACTGTTTGTGCATTTACAATATTCATTGATTTTTGCCATTGAAAAACATGTTTTTCATATACCAGAAATGTTTGAAGCTACTGACTGAATGAAAGGAGCTGGCATCTCACTCTCTTTGAATCTTCTTTATCATGCTAGGATTAACAGGAAAAAGCAAAAAATTTCAGAATTGCACCTTGCAATGTGGAGATATTACTGTTTGTGCATTTACAATATTCATTGATTTTTGCCATTGAAAAACATGTTTTTCATATACCAGAAATGTTTGAAGCTACTGACAATGAAAGGAGCTGGCATCTCACTCTCTTTGAATCTTCTTTATCATGCTAGGATTAGTAGGAAAAAGCTAAAAATTTCAGAATTGCACCGTGCAATGTGGAGATATTACTGTTTGTGCATTTACAATATTCATTGATTTTTGCCATTGAAAAACATGTTTTTCATATACCAGAAATGTTTGAAGCTACTGACTGAATGAAAGGAGCTGGCATCTCACTCTCTTTGAATCTTTTTTATCATGCTAGGATTAACAGGAAAAAGCTAAAAATTTCAGAATTGCACCTTGCAATGTGGAGATATTACTGTTTGTGCATTTACAATATTCATTGATTTTTGCCATTGAAAAACATGTTTTTCATATACCAGAAATGTTTGAAGCTACTGACTGAATGAAAGGAGCTGGCATCTCAATCTCTTTGAATCTTCTTTATCATGCTAGGATTAACAGGAAAAAGCTAAAAATTTCAGAATTGCACCGTGCAATGTGGAGATATTACTGTTTGTGCATTTACAATATTCATTGATTTTTGCCATTGAAAAACATGTTTTTCATATACCAGAAATGTTTGAAGCTACTGACTGAATGAAAGGAGCTGGCATCTCACTCTCTTTGAATCTTCTTTATCATGCTAGGATTAACAGGAAAAAGCAAAAAATTTCAGAATTGCACCTTGCAATGTGGAGATATTACTGTTTGTGCATTTACAATATTCATTGATTTTTGCCATTGAAAAACGTTTTTCATATACCAGAAATGTTTGAAGCTACTGACTGAATGAAAGGAGCTGGCATCTCACTCTCTTTGAATCTTCTTTATCATGCTAGGATTAACAGGAAAAAGCTAAAAATTTCAGAATTGCACCGTGCAATGTGGAGATATTACTGTTTGTGCATTTACAATATTCATTGATTTTTGCCATTGAAAAACATGTTTTTCATATACCAGAAATGTTTGAAGCTACTGACTGAATGAAAGGAGCTGGCATCTCACTCTCTTTGAATCTTCTTTATCATGCTAGGATTAGCAGGAAAAAGCAAAAAATTTCAGAATTGCACCTTGCAATGTGGAGATATTACTGTTTGTGCATTTACAATATTCATTGATTTTTGCCATTGAAAAACATGTTTTTCATATACCAGAAATGTTTGAAGCTACAGACTGAATGAAAGGAGCTGGCATCTCACTCTCTTTGAATCTTCTTTATCATGCTAGGATTAACAGGAAAAAGCTAAAAATTTCAGAATTGCACCGTGCAATGTGGAGATATTACTGTTTGTGCATTTACAATATTCATTGATTTTTGCCATTGAAAAACATGTTTTTCATATACCAGAAATGTTTGAAGCTACTGACTGAATGAAAGGAGCTGGCATCTCACTCTCTTTGAATCTTCTTTATCATGCTAGGATTAACAGGAAAAAGCAAAAAATTTCAGAATTGCACCTTGCAATGTGGAGATATTACTGTTTGTGCATTTACAATATTCATTGATTTTTGCCATTGAAAAACGTTTTTCATATACCAGAAATGTTTGAAGCTACTGACTGAATGAAAGGAGCTGGCATCTCACTCTCTTTGAATCTTCTTTATCATGCTAGGATTAACAGGAAAAAGCTAAAAATTTCAGAATTGCACCGTGCAATGTGGAGATATTACTGTTTGTGCATTTACAATATTCATTGATTTTTGCCATTGAAAAACATGTTTTTCATATACCAGAAATGTTTGAAGCTACTGACTGAATGAAAGGAGCTGGCATCTCACTCTCTTTGAATCTTCTTTATCATGCTAGGATTAGCAGGAAAAAGCAAAAAATTTCAGAATTGCACCTTGCAATGTGGAGATATTACTGTTTGTGCATTTACAATATTCATTGATTTTTGCCATTGAAAAACATGTTTTTCATATACCAGAAATGTTTGAAGCTACTGACTGAATGAAAGGAGCTGGCATCTCACTCTCTTTGAATCTTCTTTATCATGCTAGGATTAACAGGAAAAAGCTAAAAATTTCAGAATTGCACCGTGCAATGTGGAGATATTACTGTTTGTGCTTTTACAATATTCATTGATTTTTGCCATTGAAAAACATGTTTTTCATATACCAGAAATGTTTGAAGCTACTGACTGAATGAAAGGAGCTGGCATCTCACTCTCTTTGAATCTTCTTTATCATGCTAGGATTAGCAGGAAAAAGCAAAAAATTTCAGAATTGCACCTTGCAATGCGGAGATATTACTGTTTGTGCATTTACAATATTCATTGATTTTTGCCATTGAAAAACATGTTTTTCATATACCAGAAATGTTTGAAGCTACTGACTGAATGAAAGGAGCTGGCATCTCACTCTCTTTGAATCTTCTTTATCATGCTAGGATTAACAGGAAAAAGCTAAAAATTTCAGAATTGCACCGTGCAATGTGGAGATATTACTGTTTGTGCATTTACAATATTCATTGATTTTTGCCATTGAAAAACATGTTTTTCATATACCAGAAATGTTTGAAGCTACTGACTGAATGAAAGGAGCTGGCATCTCACTCTCTTTGAATCTTCTTTATCATGCTAGGATTAGCAGGAAAAAGCAAAAAATTTCAGAATTGCACCTTGCAATGTGGAGATATTACTGTTTGTGCATTTACAATATTCATTGATTTTTGCCATTGAAAAACATGTTTTTCATATACCAGAAATGTTTGAAGCTACTGACTGAATGAAAGGAGCTGGCATCTCACTCTCTTTGAATCTTCTTTATCATGCTAGGATTAACAGGAAAAAGCTAAAAATTTCAGAATTGCACCGTGCAATGTGGAGATATTACTGTTTGTGCATTTACAATATTCATTGATTTTTGCCATTGAAAAACATGTTTTTCATATACCAGAAATGTTTGAAGCTACTGACTGAATGAAAGGAGCTGGCATCTCACTCTCTTTGAATCTTCTTTATCATGCTAGGATTAACAGGAAAAAGCAAAAAATTTCAGAATTGCACCTTGCAATGTGGAGATATTACTGTTTGTGCATTTACAATATTCATTGATTTTTGCCATTGAAAAACGTTTTTCATATACCAGAAATGTTTGAAGCTACTGACTGAATGAAAGGAGCTGGCATCTCACTCTCTTTGAATCTTCTTTATCATGCTAGGATTAACAGGAAAAAGCTAAAAATTTCAGAATTGCACCGTGCAATGTGGAGATATTACTGTTTGTGCATTTACAATATTCATTGATTTTTGCCATTGAAAAACATGTTTTTCATATACCAGAAATGTTTGAAGCTACTGACTGAATGAAAGGAGCTGGCATCTCACTCTCTTTGAATCTTCTTTATCATGCTAGGATTAGCAGGAAAAAGCAAAAAATTTCAGAATTGCACCTTGCAATGTGGAGATATTACTGTTTGTGCATTTACAATATTCATTGATTTTTGCCATTGAAAAACATGTTTTTCATATACCAGAAATGTTTGAAGCTACTGACTGAATGAAAGGAGCTGGCATCTCACTCTCTTTGAATCTTCTTTATCATGCTAGGATTAACAGGAAAAAGCTAAAAATTTCAGAATTGCACCGTGCAATGTGGAGATATTACTGTTTGTGCTTTTACAATATTCATTGATTTTTGCCATTGAAAAACATGTTTTTCATATACCAGAAATGTTTGAAGCTACTGACTGAATGAAAGGAGCTGGCATCTCACTCTCTTTGAATCTTCTTTATCATGCTAGGATTAGCAGGAAAAAGCAAAAAATTTCAGAATTGCACCTTGCAATGCGGAGATATTACTGTTTGTGCATTTACAATATTCATTGATTTTTGCCATTGAAAAACATGTTTTTCATATACCAGAAATGTTTGAAGCTACTGACTGAATGAAAGGAGCTGGCATCTCACTCTCTTTGAATCTTCTTTATCATGCTAGGATTAACAGGAAAAAGCTAAAAATTTCAGAATTGCACCGTGCAATGTGGAGATATTACTGTTTGTGCATTTACAATATTCATTGATTTTTGCCATTGAAAAACATGTTTTTCATATACCAGAAATGTTTGAAGCTACTGACTGAATGAAAGGAGCTGGCATCTCACTCTCTTTGAATCTTCTTTATCATGCTAGGATTAGCAGGAAAAAGCAAAAAATTTCAGAATTGCACCTTGCAATGTGGAGATATTACTGTTTGTGCATTTACAATATTCATTGATTTTTGCCATTGAAAAACATGTTTTTCATATACCAGAAATGTTTGAAGCTACTGACTGAATGAAAGGAGCTGGCATCTCACTCTCTTTGAATCTTCTTTATCATGCTAGGATTAGTAGGAAAAAGCTAAAAATTTCAGAATTGCACCGTGCAATGCGGAGAAATTACAGTTTGTGCATTTACAATATTCATTGATTTTTGCCATTGAAAAACGTCCAGAAATGATTGAAGCTACTGACTGAATGAAAGGAGCTGGCATCTCACTCTCTTTGAATCTTCTTTATCATGCTAAGAGGAGCAGGAAAAAGCAAAAAATTTCAGAATTGCACCTTGCAATGCGGAGAAATTACTGTTTGTGCATTTACAATATTCATTGATTTTTGCCATTGAAAAACATGTTATTCATATACCAGAAATGTTTGAAGCTCCTGACTGAATGAAAGGAGCTGGCACCTCACTCTCTTTGAATCTTCTTTATCATGCTAAGAGGAGCAGGAAAAAGCAAAAAATTTCAGAATTGCACCTTGCAATGCGGAGAAATTACTGTTTGTGCATTTACAATATTCATTGATTTTTGCCATTGAAAAACGTCCAGAAATGATAGAAGCTACTGACTGAATGAAAGATGCTGGCATCTCACTCTCTTTGAATCTTCTTTATCATGCTAAGAGGAGCAGGAAAAAGCAAAAAATTTCAGAATTGCACCTTGCAATGCGGAGAAATTACTGTTTGTGCATTTACAATATTCATTGATTTTTGCCATTGAAAAATGTCCAGAAATGATTGAAGCTACTGACTGAATGAAAGGAGCTGGCATCTCACTCTCTTTGAATCTTCTTTATCATGCTAAGAGGAGCAGGAAAAAGCAAAAAATTTCAGAATTGCGCCTTGCAATGCGGAGAAATTACTGTTTGTGCATTTACAAAATTCATTGATTTTTGCCATTGAAAAACATCATGTTATTCATATACCAGAAATGATTGAAGCTACTGACTGAAGGAAAGGAGCTGGCATCTCACTCTCTTTGAATCTTCTTTATCATGCTAAGAGGAGCAGGAAAAAGCAAAAAATTTCAGAATTGCACCTTGCAATGCGGAGAAATTACTGTTTGTGCATTTACAATATTCATTGATTTTTGCCATTGAAAAACGTCCAGAAATGATTGAAGCTACTGACTGAATGAAAGGAGCTGGCATCTCACTCTCTTTGAATCTTCTTTATCATGCTAAGAGGAGCAGGAAAAAGCAAAAAATTTCAGAATTGCACCTTGCAATGCGGAGAAATTACTGTTTGTGCATTTACAATATTCATTGATTTTTGCGATTGAAAAACATCATGTTATTCATATACCAGAAATGATTGAAGCTACTGACTGAATGAAAGGAGCTGGCATCTCACTCTCTTTGAATCTTCTTTATCATGCTAAGAGGAGCAGGAAAAAGTAAAAAATTTCAGAATTGCACCTTGCAATGCGGAGAAATTACTGTTTGTGCATTTACAATATTCAATGATTTTTGCCATTGAAAAACGTCCAGAAATGATTGAAGCTACTGACTGAATGAAAGGAGCTGGTATCTCACTCTCTTTGAATCTTGTTTATCATGCTAAGAGGAGCAGGAAAAAGCAAAAAATTTCAGAATTGCACCTTGCAATGCGGAGAAATTACTGTTTGTGCATTTACAATATTCATTGATTTTTGCCATTGAAAAACGTCCAGAAATGATTGAAGCTACTGACTGAATGAAAGGAGCTGGCATCTCACTCTCTTTGAATCTTCTTTATCATGCTAAGAGGAGCAGGAAAAAGCAAAAAATTTCAGAATTGCACCTTGCAATGCGGAGAAATTACTGTTTGTGCATTTACAATATTCATTGATTTTTGCTATTGAAAAACATCATGTTATTCATATACCAGAAATGATTGAAGCTACTGACTGAATGAAAGGAGCTGGCATCTCACTCTCTTTGAATCTTCTTTATCATGCTAAGAGGAGCAGGAAAAAGCAAAAAATTTCAGAATTGCACCTTGCAATGCGGAGAAATTACAGTTTGTGCATTTACAATATTCATTGATTTTTGCCATAGAAAAACGTCCAGAAATGATTGAAGCTACTGACTGAATGAAAGGAGCTGGCATCTCACTCTCTTTGAATATTCTTTATCATGCTAAGAGGAGCAGGAAAAAGCAAAAAATTTCAGAATTGCACCTTGCAATGCGGAGAAATTACTGTTTGTGCATTTACAATATTCATTGATTTTTGCCATTGAAAAACGTCCAGAAATGATTGAAGGTACTGACTGAATGAAAGGAGCTGGAATATCACTCTCTTTGAATCTTCTTTATCATGCTAAGAGGAGCAGGAAAAAGCAAAAAATTTCAGAATTGCACCTTGCAATGCGGAGAAATTACTGTTTGTGCATTTACAATATTCATTGATTTTTGCCATTGAAAAACGTCCAGAAATGATTGAAGCTACTGACTGAATGAAAGGAGCTGGCATCTCACTCTCTTTGAATCTTCTTTATCATGCTAAGAGGAGCAGGAAAAAGCAAAAAATTTCAGAATTGCACCTTGCAATGCGGAGAAATTACTGTTTGTGCATTTACAATATTCATTGATTTTTGCCATTGAAAAATGTCCAGAAATGATTGAAGCTACTGACTGAATGAAAGGAGCTGGCATCTCACTCTCTTTGAATCTTCTTTATCATGCTAAGAGGAGCAGGAAAAAGCAAAAAATTTCAGAATTGCGCCTTGCAATGCGGAAAAATTACTGTTTGTGCATTTACAAAATTCATTGATTTTTGCCATTGAAAAAAATCATGTTATTCATATACCAGAAATGATTGAAGCTACTGACTGAAGGAAAGGAGCTGGCATCTCACTCTCTTTGAATCTTCTTTATCATGCTAAGAGGAGCAGGAAAAAGCAAAAAATTTCAGAATTGCACCTTGCAATGCGGAGAAATTACTGTTTGTGCATTTACAATATTCATTGATTTTTGCCATTGAAAAACATCCAGAAATGATTGAAGCTACTGACTGAATGAAAGGAGCTGGCATCTCACTCTCTTTGAATCTTCTTTATCATGCTAAGAGGAGCAGGAAAAAGCAAAAAATTTCAGAATTGCACCTTGCAATGCGGAGAAATTACAGTTTGTGCATTTACAATATTCATTGATTTTTGCCATTGAAAAACGTCCAGAAATGATTGAAGCTACTGACTGAATGAAAGGAGCTGGCATCTCACTCTCTTTGAATATTCTTTATCATGCTAAGAGGAGCAGGAAAAAGCAAAAAATTTCAGAATTGCACCTTGCAATGCGGAGAAATTACTGTTTGTGCATTTACAATATTCATTGATTTTTGCCATTGAAAAACGTCCAGAAATGATTGAAGGTACTGACTGAATGAAAGGAGCTGGAATATCACTCTCTTTGAATCTTCTTTATCATGCTAAGAGGAGCAGGAAAAAGCAAAAAATTTCAGAATTGCACCTTGCAATGCGGAGAAATTACTGTTTGTGCATTTACAATATTCATTGATTTTTGCCATTGAAAAACGTCCAGAAATGATTGAAGCTACTGACTGAATGAAAGGAGCTGGCATCTCACTCTCTTTGAATCTTCTTTATCATGCTAAGAGGAGCAGGAAAAAGCAAAAAATTTCAGAATTGCACCTTGCAATGCGGAGAAATTACTGTTTGTGCATTTACAATATTCATTGATTTTTGCCATTGAAAAATGTCCAGAAATGATTGAAGCTACTGACTGAATGAAAGGAGCTGGCATCTCACTCTCTTTGAATCTTCTTTATCATGCTAAGAGGAGCAGGAAAAAGCAAAAAATTTCAGAATTGCGCCTTGCAATGCGGAGAAATTACTGTTTGTGCATTTACAAAATTCATTGATTGTTGCCATTGAAAAACATCATGTTATTCATATACCAGAAATGATTGAAGCTACTGACTGAAGGAAAGGAGCTGGCATCTCACTCTCTTTGAATCTTCTTTATCATGCTAAGAGGAGCAGGAAAAAGCAAAAAATTTCAGAATTGCACCTTGCAATGCGGAGAAATTACTGTTTGTGCATTTACAATATTCATTGATTTTTGCCATTGAAAAACATCCAGAAATGATTGAAGCTACTGACTGAATGAAAGGAGCTGGCATCAATATTCATTGATTTTTGCCATTGAAAAACGTTTTTCATATACCAGAAATGTTTGAAGCTACTGACTGAATGAAAGGAGCTGGCATCTCACTCTCTTTGAATCTTCTTTATCATGCTAGGATTAGCAGGAAAAAGCAAAAAATTTCAGAATTGCACCTTGCAATGTGGAGATATTACTGTTTGTGCATTTACAATATTCATTGATTTTTGCCATTGAAAAACATGTTTTTCATATACCAGAAATGTTTGAAGCTACTGACTGAATGAAAGGAGCTGGCATCTCACTCTCTTTGAATCTTCTTTATCATGCTAGGAATAACAGGAAAAAGCAAAAAATTTCAGAATTGCACCTTGCAATGTGGAGATATTACTGTTTGTGCATTTACAATATTCATTGATTTTTGCCATTGAAAAACATGTTTTTCATATACCAGAAATGTTTGAAGCTACTGACTGAATGAAAGGAGCTGGCATCTCACTCTCTTTGAATCTTCTTTATCATGCTAGGATTAACAGGAAAAAGCTAAAAATTTCAGAATTGCACCGTGCAATGTGGAGATATTACTGTTTGTGCATTTACAATATTCATTGATTTTTGCCATTGAAAAACATGTTTTTCATATACCAGAAATGTTTGAAGCTACTGACTGAATGAAAGGAGCTGGCATCTCACTCTCTTTGAATCTTCTTTATCATGCTAGGATTAACAGGAAAAAGCTAAAAATTTCAGAATTGCACCGTGCAATGTGGAGATATTACTGTTTGTGCATTTACAATATTCATTGATTTTTGCCATTGAAAAACATGTTTTTCATATACCAGAAATGTTTGAAGCTACTGACTGAATGAAAGGAGCTGGCATCTCACTCTCTTTGAATCTTCTTTATCATGCTAGGATTAGCAGGAAAAAGCAAAAAATTTCAGAATTGCACCTTGCAATGTGGAGATATTACTGTTTGTGCATTTACAATATTCATTGATTTTTGCCATTGAAAAACATGTTTTTCATATACCAGAAATGTTTGAAGCTACTGACTGAATGAAAGGAGCTGGCATCTCACTCTCTTTGAATCTTCTTTATCATGCTAGGATTAGTAGGAAAAAGCTAAAAATTTCAGAATTGCACCGTGCAATGTGGAGATATTACTGTTTGTGCATTTACAATATTCATTGATTTTTGCCATTGAAAAACATGTTTTTCATATACCAGAAATGTTTGAAGCTACTGACTGAATGAAAGGAGCTGGCATCTCACTCTCTTTGAATCTTCTTTATCATGCTAGGATTAGCAGGAAAAAGCAAAAAATTTCAGAATTGCACCTTGCAATGCGGAGATATTACTGTTTGTGCATTTACAATATTCATTGATTTTTGCCATTGAAAAACATGTTTTTCATATACCAGAAATGTTTGAAGCTACTGACTGAATGAAAGGAGCTGGCATCTCACTCTCTTTGAATCTTCTTTATCATGCTAGGATTAACAGGAAAAAGCTAAAAATTTCAGAATTGCACCTTGCAATGTGGAGATATTACTGTTTGTGCATTTACAATATTCATTGATTTTTGCCATTGAAAAACATGTTTTTCATATACCAGAAATGTTTGAAGCTACTGACTGAATGAAAGGAGCTGGCATCTCACTCTCTTTGAATCTTCTTTATCATGCTAGGATTAACAGGAAAAAGCTAAAAATTTCAGAATTGCACCGTGCAATGTGGAGATATTACTGTTTGTGCATTTACAATATTCATTGATTTTTGCCATTGAAAAACATGTTTTTCATATACCAGAAATGTTTGAAGCTACTGACTGAATGAAAGGAGCTGGCATCTCACTCTCTTTGAATCTTCTTTATCATGCTAGGATTAACAGGAAAAAGCAAAAAATTTCAGAATTGCACCTTGCAATGTGGAGATATTACTGTTTGTGCATTTACAATATTCATTGATTTTTGCCATTGAAAAACAGTTTTTCATATACCAGAAATGTTTGAAGCTACTGACTGAATGAAAGGAGCTGGCATCTCACTCTCTTTGAATCTTCTTTATCATGCTAGGAATAACAGGAAAAAGCAAAAAATTTCAGAATTGCACCTTGCAATGTGGAGATATTACTGTTTGTGCATTTACAATATTCATTGATTTTTGCCATTGAAAAACATGTTTTTCATATACCAGAAATGTTTGAAGCTACTGACTGAATGAAAGGAGCTGGCATCTCACTCTCTTTGAATCTTCTTTATCATGCTAGGATTAACAGGAAAAAGCTAAAAATTTCAGAATTGCACCGTGCAATGTGGAGATATTACTGTTTGTGCATTTACAATATTCATTGATTTTTGCCATTGAAAAACATGTTTTTCATATACCAGAAATGTTTGAAGCTACTGACTGAATGAAAGGAGCTGGCATCTCACTCTCTTTGAATCTTCTTTATCATGCTAGGATTAACAGGAAAAAGCTAAAAATTTCAGAATTGCACCGTGCAATGTGGAGATATTACTGTTTGTGCATTTACAATATTCATTGATTTTTGCCATTGAAAAACATGTTTTTCATATACCAGAAATGTTTGAAGCTACTGACTGAATGAAAGGAGCTGGCATCTCACTCTCTTTGAATCTTCTTTATCATGCTAGGATTAACAGGAAAAGCAAAAAATTTCAGAATTGCACCTTGCAATGTGGAGATATTACTGTTTGTGCATTTACAATATTCATTGATTTTTGCCATTGAAAAACATGTTTTTCATATACCAGAAATGTTTGAAGCTACTGACTGAATGAAAGGAGCTGGCATCTCACTCTCTTTGAATCTTCTTTATCATGCTAGGATTAGTAGGAAAAAGCTAAAAATTTCAGAATTGCACCGTGCAATGTGGAGATATTACTGTTTGTGCATTTACAATATTCATTGATTTTTGCCATTGAAAAACATGTTTTTCATATACCAGAAATGTTTGAAGCTACTGACTGAATGAAAGGAGCTGGCATCTCACTCTCTTTGAATCTTCTTTATCATGCTAGGATTAACAGGAAAAAGCTAAAAATTTCAGAATTGCACCTTGCAATGTGGAGATATTACTGTTTGTGCATTTACAATATTCATTGATTTTTGCCATTGAAAAACATGTTTTTCATATACCAGAAATGTTTGAAGCTACTGACTGAATGAAAGGAGCTGGCATCTCACTCTCTTTGAATCTTCTTTATCATGCTAGGATTAACAGGAAAAAGCTAAAAATTTCAGAATTGCACCGTGCAATGTGGAGATATTACTGTTTGTGCATTTACAATATTCATTGATTTTTGCCATGAAAAACATGTTTTTCATATACCAGAAATGTTTGAAGCTACTGACTGAATG